>NW_022196896.1:2153606-2162036 GCF_008632895.1 Mastomys coucha
GGAGAGGGAGAGGGAGATTATCAAGACTTGGTTGCCCTCTACATTCATGGTAAAGCCCTACTGCTGAAGACAGTACCTACATATCTCACTGAACATGAAGAAAGGTACCTAATGCCTACCTATAACACTCCTGGCTCGAGGGCTGATTTCTTCAGACCCTGCCTGCCTGCCTCTCATAACCACACCTCTCTGCCCACCTCCTGCTATTTGCCAAGCCTTGCTCCTGGTTCCAGTTACATCGGAAGTCCCACCTCTACAGAGACCAAAAGAAGCCGTTGATTGGGCCAGCATGCTGACGATCTTGTGGGAGGGGTTTTGCCTCACCTATTCTACCTGTTGCTTGTAACAAAGAGATCATTAAATTTAAGATGGCTGAACGATCACAACTCCCGTCTAATTTTTATAAAACCTTCCACATGGACAGGTATAATTTTGGCCACCCTATTTTCTCCCTTTTTATTAGAAACTCTCTCCTACCATTGCCTTTCCTTCTAACTCCATTTCCCAAGTAACCCTTTCTTTAACGTTGACGCTGGTTGCCAACACCTACCTATGGCCTCCACATGTATTGACTAATGTTTATGGTAATAGAAGGTACCCTATATACTTCCAGAAGAGAAAGCTAAACCCAACCCTGCAACAAAACCTTTAATCTACAATAGTGACCTGCCTTCATGATACACTGATACAATAGTTGAGGAAGTAACCATCCATTGTCTGATTGGTTATAACACCCATTTCATGAGATGGTAGCTATCTCAGTGCCTTGGGTAGTCAAGAGGCTGAGGCTAGATATGCCATGAACATAAAGGAAAAGCAAATACTATTGTTCTGCTAAAGGAACGTTACAATAAATAACTATAAGCTGAGGCCTATCTCAGCCAGCATCAGATAAGTTTCCTTCTGCAGGAGATGGTAATTATTCCAGACACACAACTCGACAATGTGCAAAGAGTGAGAGACCTTGGAATACTCAGTCATAAATGAGATGTTTCGATCGAGTTTCTCACTTTAGGGAACAATTGCTCAAGGAACAATGCAGAAGAAAAAAGAAAGATTGTTAGAGCCAGTTGGGGTTGAAGGCTTGAAGGAAATAAAGCCTTGATCCCAGTGCTGAGAAGGGAAGAGGACACAAAGCACAATCCCTAAACCAAACGGCATCTCTAACTGACAACCACTTACAAAGGAAAAAATTAGTTTTCTCCAATGGAATCTTACAGACTACACAAGTACACAAGTGAGGCTACATGCTAAGCAGTAGATGGCCAACACAAGATGTACTCAATGATATTTTTGATCATGTTTTGTCTCATCATGCTTTTGTTTGGGCATTTTGTTTATCTATTATGATTATTGATTTTGTGGGGGTTTTCTTTTATTATTTATTTACTTAATATACTAACCATAGTTTTGCATTTCTCCTCACAGTCCTTCTGCCAACCTTCCCCACCACCCATCCACTCCTCATCTCTTTCTCTTCAGAAAAGGAGAGGCCTCCTATGGATATCAATCAGCCTTGACATATCAAGTAGCAGTAAGGTTAGACACATATTCTAAACAAGGCAGCCCAATTAGAGGAAGGGGCCCAGAGGCAGGCAACAGAGTCATAGACAGCCCCTGTTCCCAACTCAATTTTGTATTCTTATGAAGTTCATGCATGTGCTTCTGTGTGTGAAGGGGTATCTGTGTGTGTTTATGTTTGTCATGCATGATTTCTTTTTGGTTTGGTTTTGTTTTGGTTTTGGTTTGTCTGTTTTATTTTATTCTTACCTGTTTTATTTTTATTATTGGCCTATTTTCTGAAGAAATACAGAAAGGTGTAGAGTTGGATGGGTGAGGATATGGGCAGGATGTGGGAGATGAGGAAGGGAAATCATTTCCAGAATATAATGTATGAAAGGGTTCTTTTCAATAATAATTAATTAATTAATTTCAATAAAATTATATCTAGTATTGTGAAATGGAATATCACATGGAAATTAGTCAGGAAAGCTAGAATTTACTATGATAGTTATCACCTCATTCTCAGTGCCCAGAAATGTAATTACATCTCTCTCACAATGTATATTCATCATGGGTTAGCAAAGGGAATTTTTCATTACCTAGGGATCTAGATAGTGAAGAATTGCTCATTTTTCCTATCCAATAGTCAGCTCCATGGAGAAAAGAATAATTTGTAGAACTTCCCAAAGACACTATGACATTCCCACTGGGAGGTACATATAGCACTTTTGTTCAAAGCTTTCTCATCAGAATTAGACAGAACACCCCACCCAAAGAAAGTCATGGGAACTAAATCATACAAATTTATCAAGGACTTGAAATATGGAAGCTAAATGTTTCTTGTCAAAAACATTAGTGATAAACACAAAATAGGATTGCAATGAAAGAAAGAACACTTACAACCTCAAAATATTAAAAAAATATGTAAAAATACAAATAGCTACAATGTACATATACTTTATATCAGTACAAGTATAATCTACCCTGAAGCCAGAAATATGAAAATAATATTTGATTCTGAGAAATAAAAAATCCAAGGAAGAGAGGGATGCAAGCTCTCTCAAAGGAAAATTAGTTTTCCCTACTGTAGTCTCACTGAATATAAGACCACAAGATGCAATTTGCATAAAAATGGAAGATCTCCTGAATTCTACTGAGGACTGGCAAGTGAACAGAAGAGCACACCATAATTCCACCAGCACATTACAAAATGTTCATGAAAAGCTGGTCATGCACTGCTCAGTTTTTTGTGGCTGTTATTCTTTGTGTTGTCTTGATACATTTACTCAGCCTTGAGTAAGACAGCAAAAGGAACAGAAGTCTCTTTGGGCAATATTTTTACAGAAATTTAATTCTTACATTTTTTCCCTGCTGAAGATACAGCACAGGGCTTTGAGTGTGCCAGGTGAATATTTACCACTGAGCTATATCCTGAACCCCACCCCAGCCCCATTTTGGACAGTATCAGGGAAACACATCAGAATTTTTTAACTAGCCAAACTCCTTTTGTATATAAAAGATGAAAGGTGGTCTTATCATCTCCCACCAGATTGCATTGTCTGGCAGATTTCATGAAAGGAAGGGCACCTCTGGCCCAGACCCATAGGAAACATACCATTCCTTCCTACTTAGTGTACAAATTATGAAACTGAATAGTATGAGATCCAGTTATGTAAACTTCGTTGAAACTACTGGGGCTGAAATCTCAAGCTCATCCCTGATCTGAAGACAATGAGTCAACTTGTTACTCTTTCAGATGACCAGACATTAATTGCTACCTATGGACAGTGCACAAAGTGTTAATTAATATGTATATCTAAATTTACTTAGCTTTTTAATTTTTGCCTAATTTGATCCATTTGGAGAGTATAGAAAAAATTCTCTACTAGCCACTACCTTCTAATACAGACACTATGACTTCACCAATATATTATACTTAACAGGGACTATCTGCCTCTAATTTTGAAATTACTTAGAGAATGGCCTTGGTCCATTGATATAACTTTATTTTACCAACTTCATATGACACAAGAGAAAGTGATTTACAGAAAAGGACAAAATTATAAATAAAGCATGATGCACCAATAATCATACATACAATAGCCTCATATAAATTCTGAAGATATGGACCAAAAATATACTAGTGCTCTAAGTAGGTAGGCATTGATACAAACAAAAGAAATCTGAAAGTGACCAAACATGCGAGTGCAATATTACAGCTACAGGGAAATTAGAGCACAGCTAATTTTATAATGAGGTAATATAAGGACTGAAACAGTATATTTCACAGTGAATATACATGTGTGTACATCATACACATATGTATCATATAAATATGCACATACATAAACACAGACAAATCATATACATATGTATCATATACCTATTCACATATATATATACACATATATATACATGCAAGAACAGTTAGTGAACAAAGATACCATGAATTTGAAGGAGAGCAGAGAGAGGTAAATGGAAGAGTTTGTATGCAAGAAAGGGAAGGAAGAAATGTTGCAATTCTATGTTAATCTCAAAAATAATACAAAAACAATGAGTGGTAAGATTTTCAGTTAAGTTTCAGTTCTTATTTTTACACAATCTCTTTTGATATTGCAAAGGGCTTTATAAAGCATGCAAGATGGAAGACATTTAATTCTGAGGCAAATTTTCATTCCATTAGAACTGAAGAGTCCTCATCATCTCTCACTTACTGCTTAACATACTGAATGATACTAAGCAGATCATTTTGCAAATTCAACAGAATTTGATTATCGACGGCCTAGAGTTCCTGTCTTAAGGAAAGAGCTGTCCAAATTATTCTTTTGTTCTTATAATCCAAGGGAAGGAGAATTGTATCTGATTTAAAATGCTACCATGTCCAATTAATGGGAAAAATGGGAAAAGAAAACTTGACTCACCAAAGATTTTACACACACACACACACACATATGTAATAAACTTCATATGTATTAAGGAGTTTAATTTTTCATATTTACTTTTGTTTTGTCTTTTTTCCTTACTTTTATTTTTTACAATCCATTCATCGCCCCGTTCCCAGTCTGCCCTCCCACAGTTCCTCACCCCATTCATTCCTCCTCCCACCCTTTCTCCAAGAGGATGTCCTCTGCCAGGCCTCCTCACTCCCTACAGCCTCAATTTTAAGAAAGATTTTAATTGTCAAATTCAACTGATAATTTAAGTCTACCTAAGCAAAAATAAGGAGGAGAAGAGAACAATAAGAAGGACAGAAAAAAGGAAGGTAGATAGGAAAAAAGAAAGTAAGGAAGAAAGAAACAAAGAAAGGATAGAGGGAGGAAGGAAGGAAGGAAAAGAAAGAAAGAAATACAAAGAAACAAAGAAACAAAGTAGGAAGGAAAGAAGTAACCTGCTTAGATCAAGTATAAACAAATTTATTGCAATTTACCAATATTTTAATTATTTGACCATATTTATTATATTAATAAGTATATTAATTCCACAGGAATGTTAACTTTTTAAAGTGATACTAGCTTGATTTTTAAGTGAGCTATTATGGATTTAATATGTAAGAAAAATGCCATTGGATTTTAAAACATTCATGTAACACAAAAAGAGAGAAAACACCATTAATAATTTCAGTATAGATCTCTATATTGTTTTTGTTTTTGTTTTTGTTTTTGAAACAGGGTTTCTCTGTATAGCCTTAGCGGTTCTGAAACTCATGCTACAGACCAGGTTGGCCCTGAAAATTCAAGAGATCTGCCTACCAAATGCTAAGATTAAAGGCATGCACCAACAGAACCCAGCCAATATTGCTCTCTATTTATTTAGTGTTGCTACTGTGTGCAAATGGTTCCAGTGCCCCCATCACACCCCAACCCTCAGATGTGGTGATAAGTCGGTGGAGGAATAATTCAACTGTGGTGTCTGCCATTGCAACCTTAGAAAAAAGACAGAGATTGAGGTCACTAGGTTAGAGCCTTCATGATAACAATTCCTAGTAACTTTAGAAAATGAGGTGGGGGCAAGACACACAAACATACACGTGCTTCCTCTCCTATATTATGATCTGTATTCCCTTGGGAAGCTGTCAACAAGAAGTGTATCTATTGCCAGATGTGGTCACTTAAATTTGTATCTGACCTTTGGAACTGTAAACAAACATAGCCTTCTTTTCTTTAGAGTGTATACTTGTTTAGAACCATAGTCTGTGTACTGTGTTTGGAAACAGGAAGCAGATAGACACATAAGATCTAAGCCCACTTTAAGCATCATGGTCCTCGTTCCTCCTACCAATACTGTAAGCAGGGAGTTATTTTATTCATAATAACATTTTGCACGTAAAAAAAAAAATGAGGTTAGTAAAGCACAATAAATCACCCAAGAGGTCAAAGTTAAAAAACTCCACATTCAATTTATACATTAACCTGCAGCCCTGTGTTGTGTCTACTCTGATCTCCTTCCTTCTCTCTTTTTGCTCCATTTTGAACCAGGGAAAATTTCCTACAGTAATTCAATTTCTCTTTCTCTCCATCATTGCTCCTGCAACCATGAATCCTCTATTTTCCTTACGTTTTTCTCCATCTTTCTTTCATTTGGAAAATATATTTCCTTTCTTTTCTTTCCAGTTCACGTTAATATTTGAAAGAATACCCAGTGGCTAACAAGCCAACTTTTGGCTGAGAACACACTTATTTAGTTTAAACCTGTTAAACAGCTTCAGTACCAGGAACACCCTGGTCCTACAGAAGTAGTCCGGGAAGAACTACAAGGATGAGTCATGAAAACGGGATAGAAAGCACCCTTTGATCTGGGTCAATTTCCTTGGTGCTCGTAGATAAATGTAGCTTGAATAGAAATAAAAATCTAGATACAACAAAGGCCTCTACAATGAAACAAACCCTTTGATCACATTTACTGCATAGAAATACAGCTGCAACTGAGAAGTTTACAGATGTGCTCATGTATTCCACCTATATGCTGTGTGATCATATGACAGGCTAGATATCCTGCCATTCAAACTAATTTACCATGACTTTTCCCATTAAAAATAACACCACTCAAACCCTGATAATACTGGCCACAGCCGTTATAAATTCTAAATGGAATTTTTGTCTACCTGGACACTGGCTTTAAAACCTTTCAAACTTCACCTCTTCCACTTTTTTTTCTCTGTTTAGGTTCATCATTTCAGATTCTAAGAAAAGTTATTCTCTGGAACTCTAGTAAAAGGTGTAGCGGGGGAGGAACCATCTGGTGGCAGATTGCTACTTATTAATTGTACAAGTAATAATCACTTGTAAGCTTCTGAACTCAATTCCTGTGTATTTTAAATACAGTGGTATTAGTTACTTCACTGTTATGAAGAATATTAAACTATTGAACTTTTCTTGAATCTCTAAATTTTAATTGTTTATATTATAGTGTGTTATAAAAACAATCATTCATACACCAATCAATCATTATGTAGTGTAAAAAAATAATTCCTTACTCAAAGTCATTATGGTATTCATAACAAGATATTCTGGCTAGTATTTTGTTTTACTTCCATTTTTGCAACTATAACCTACTAAAAATATATGCTATATTCTCATATATATGTATATACATATTTCACATATATATTTCATATATATATATATATATATATATATATATATATATAAAACTTTTGCCCTAGAAGTTTTCACTAATCATAATTTTGTGATATTTAAATTTCCTAACCAGAATCTTTGATTGTCGTTGAGTTTTAAAGGAACTGTCTCCTGAATCTAATGAGTCTGACAGGAAAGCTGAGAACTAGCATAAAACTACAGAAATGAGTAAATGGCACAAAAGATGGTATCTAAAAACTGAAATAACACACGTGCTCTAACACTTGATCTTTGAGAAACCAACAAAGAGGTTATTATGACTCGTGGAAAACAAAGGAAAAGGTTATTCCTGTCCTTGCCTCCCACACGTATCTTCAGTGGGTTATCGTTCCAAAAATGGGAGTAAAACAAAAGGCTAACCAGAATATTCTGTTGTAAATACCATATGGCCCTGGGTAAGAAGCTATTTTCTTACTAGAAGCAATGATTTATAGTATTTCATTCTACTCACTTCATAGGATGCTCATAATTTTTAAGATTTAGCCTTTCTCATTTTGAGTAAGTTTTAGAATGAATATTGTTAATTTTTACACACAAAATGAGAAAGTTTGTCTGAGATTTTATTGAAGCAATAATGAGTTTGATAAAACTCATTTTCAATATTGAGATTTGTCTTTAGTTGTGTCTCGTTCATTTGATGATGTCTTATTCTGAGAACTGAAATGGAACCTTTTACTGTTTCTAAACATTTTTCTGGTAAAGACATGTTCTTGTTTTGGTTGTTTTGTTTTCTCTTTTCTTTCTCTCTTCCTTTCTTTCTCTCTCTCTTTCTTTCTCTCTTTCTTTTAATCTAGGGTTCTGGGTATACAGCTTAAAGTGACTTTGAATTCTCTCACAATCTGCCTACCCTAATCTCAAAATGCTGAGACTACCTTTATGTGCCCCCACACCTGACATGGAAAGGAAAATATATTATTAATTCAGATTTAATCAATAACCTTCTTCAATTTTTTTTCTGCAAACAACCTATGTTCAGGATTGTAGAAGGTAGAATTTTTATGAATATTGTAAAATGAAATATTTATTTTTATGTTTCAACTTTAATTATATTTTATCCCAGCCTAAATGTCAAGCAAGTTGGTGAGTAAAAATAATACCAAAAACATTTCTCTGTTTGTTTGTTGTTTGTTTGTTTTGTTCTTAGATGGAAGGGTTTCATCATTAATTGGATGTTTACGCTAGGATTCTGTGATACCTAACCTTGTCTGCCAACTTACTGGGATTTGGAATCACAGGAGAAATATCTCTAGACTTCTCAGTTTCTAAATTGGGTTGAGATCAGAAAATCTAC
>NW_022196896.1:2162046-2170317 GCF_008632895.1 Mastomys coucha
CACATACTGGCTCGCTTCCTTCCCTAGGCAGACAGGCAGGCAGAAAGGAAGGAAGGAAGGAAGGAAGGAAGGAAGGAAGGAAGGAAGGAAGGAAGAACTGTCCTTCCTATTTTTGCTCAGATGCTAGACATGGCCTTCCAACCTCTTCCCCATGATATTACCACATTCTGTGACTGTGTGTCTATTAAAGACAATGCTACTCCTCTGCCTAGAGTGACTGGGATGACTGATCCTCACGTGCTGAGGAGACCTAAAGAAATACATAACCCACAAATCAATAATTACCTCCTACCCAAGCCTTGCAGTTAAGGTTGTTTCTGATCACCTAGTCCACAGCAGAGATTCTCTTCTAGAGGAATGCTTAGCCTCATCTGCCCTGGTACCAGTGAGAAACAACAGACTTGTCCTGATAAACAAATATCATATAGCAGGAAGTTACCGTCAAAATGAATGAAGGATCCTGTTTTATTGTGTGCCTTATGCTCTGTAAAAAGAGCATTTCCAATTTATTGATCATCAGACACAGCATTTCTGATCTTGAAACTGAGATGTAACTGACAGAAGACAGTACTGAAAGAAAACATTTTTTTTGAGCACACCACTTCAGAGAAAGCAGACAGAGTAGCATCACTCCATATACCCAGCTTCTGGCCTGAAGTTGCTACTATATGAGCACCTACAGCTGGTGTTATCCCAAGTCTTTGCAGGAAACTTGAAAGAAGAATTGCTTAGAAGATTTAGAAGAAAACAGGAAATATCATAATGATGAAAACTATGGGGAACAATATCTCAATAAGCTCCTAAACGTGCTAGCTAGCTGCAGAAGAATTGATAAATCAGACAACATTAAAACTGTGGGCTTTTACTCATCAAAAGAACCCTTTGGGAAATAACCAGACGAGCTCTAATTGTGAGAAAACTTTACAATGCACTTTTAATAAATAGCTGGTGTCCGGAATATATAAATAGAAAAAGAATACTTCAAAAACTTGTGAAAATAAGCAAAAATAACAAGCATTGCAGAGAACAAAAAATAGTATTTGGCAATAAAACTTAAAATGGAGCTCAAATTCATTAGTAATCACAAGAATGTAAATTAAGACCAAAAAGAAATAGCGTTATGTTCCATGGTGTTGTCAAATTTTACAAAATTTTAGACTAGCAGCATAAATATATAGTCAATGGGGATTCATATAACTAGGCTATAAATTGGCACAGCTATTTTATTAAGACAATTTGGCATTATCTATTAAAGTTTAACAGTCATAGACCCTCTTTTACATTTTTACACACACACACACAAACACACACACACACACACACAAAGGTTATAAAAACCCACACAAATCTTTCAAATACCTTAATGAAGCCCAAATAGCTTCCAGGAAAACATTGCTTCCTTAATGTACAAATTATGATACCAAAAGTTGGTAGCCAACATGGGAGAACTCTTTGGTAGGAAATTTTAAACATCACTTTTTAAAAAAATTCAGAGCTTATAGAAAGAAAGAAACTTATCCATACTGTAACTTAGACATTTAATAAAGACATGGAAGCACTAAATAAATTCTTGATCTGAAAAACATAGTACATGTAATTTAAATTGATAGTATTGATAATGGGGGAATGGATCAAACAAAGAGTTCTAAGAAAGACTGTTTGAAAGGACAACAGCAGGCAAAAGAGTCAGAGACAGCCTCTGCTCTATTGTTAGGGGACCAACATGAAGAACAAGCTGCGCATCTACTACAAATGTGTAGGAGGCCTAACTCTAGTTCCTGCATGCTCTTTGGTTGGTAGTTCAGTCCCTGTGAGCCCCATGAGTCCAAGTTAGTTGGCTCTTATAGTGTCCTTGACTCCTCATTCTATCCCCAACTCCTCCACAAGATTCCCTGAGCACCACCTAATATTTAATTCTCAGTCTCTGTATTTGTGTCCACCAGCTGCTCAGTGAAGCCTCTTAGGAGACAGTTATGCTAGGCTCCTGTTTGCAAGCATAGTAGAGTATCATTAATAGTGTTAGGGACTGGCTATCTTACATGGGATGTGTTTCAAGTTGGGCTAGTCATTGACTACTGGTTCCCTCAATCTCAGTTCCCTCTTTATTCTTGCGCATCTTGTAGGAATGGCAAACTTTGTGTTGAAGATTTTGTGATTGGGTTGATGTTCCTCTCCCTCCTCTGGATGTCCAGTCTGGCTACAGGAGATGATCCCTTCAGTCTCAATATCTATCACTGGTAGGAATTCAGCAAGGGTCACACCAATACCCTCTCCAGAACCTTCTCCATTCCAGGTCTCCAACTACTCCCAAAGATGCCCCCCCATCAGTTGTCATTCTCACTCCCAGATCTAGCCCACACTCCCTCTCCACACATGATGCTCATCCCTGTTTCCCTATTCCCCTCCTCTCCCATCCAGTTCCCTCCCCACATCCACTTCTGATGACTATTTTCTTTCCCTGTCTGAGTGAAATTCATGTGTCCTCCCTTGGGCCCTCCTTATTACTTACTTTCTTTGGGTCTATGGATTGTAGCATGGTTATCCTGTATTTTATAGCTAATGTCCACTTACGCGTGAGTACATGTTATGTGTATCTTTCTGGGTTTGTGTTACCTCACTCAGGATGATACTTTCTAGTCCCATCCATTTGCCTGTAAATTTTATGATGTCTTTCTTTTTTAATAGATAAATCATTAAACAGATAATTCTCAACAGAGGAATCTCTGATGGTCAAGAAGCACTTAAAGAAATGTTCAATATCCTTAGTCATCAGGAAAATGCAAATCAAAATGACTCTGAGATCCCATCTTATACCCATCAAAATGCCTAAGATCAAAACCTCAAGGGACAGCACATGCAAAGATGTAGACCAAGAGAAACACTCCTACATTGCTTGAACAACCACTCTGGAAATCAATTTGGTGGTTTCTCAGAAAATTTGGAATAGTTCTACCTCAAGACCCCTCTATACTACTCCTGGGCATATACCCAAAAGATGTCCCACTATCCCACAGGGACATATGCACCACTATGTTCATAGCAGCTTTGTTTGTAATAACTAGAACCTGGAAAAAAACCTAGATGTTCCTCAGCTGAAGAATGGATAAAGAAAACGTGGTACATCTACACAATGGTCTACTATTTGGCTATTTAAAACAAGGACAACCTTTTCAATCAAAGCTGGATAGATCAAATATCCACACTATAGAACAATGGCTAAATGGATCTATCTCAAATACTAACATAAAAGTGGCCCACAGATTCATGAAAAAATGTCCAACATTAGTAATCAAGGAAATATAAATCAAAACCACAATGAGATACAACTTCATCTCAGTAAGAACAGCTGTGATTAAGATTAACAAGAATAGGTATTGACAAGAATGTGTTGACCACACTGTTGGAAGGTACATTAGTGTAGCCATTACATCAAAACTATGAAAAAAAATGAACTACCAATCTCACTTTTAAAGGATACATCCATAGGAAATTAAATTGTTATATCAAAGACTTATCTGAGTCCTGAATTCATTGCAGCATTATTATAACAGCCAAGAAATCTTTGTTTGTTTGTTTGTTTGTTTTTAAAAGCCTAATTTCTTATCCATAAAGTGATGAGTGGGTAAGAAAATATTCCATATATGCAAATAGAATGTTATTCTCACACACACACACACACACACACACACGGGGTGGGAGATCCAATGCCAAAGTCATCTTGAATGATGACAAAAAAAATCAAATGACTATAAAATGATGAACAGAAGAAGATAAGTATCAAATGATCCCAGTCATTGCTGTAATTTGTATAAACTGATCTTATAGAAATTGAGAGTAGAATATTGGTTATCCAAGAACAGGAAGAGTGGGGCTTGGAGGATGTTGTTTATCTGTATCTGCTGACTTATAGCATTGTTCTTGTGCTAAAGTTTCCAATACACTATACATTTCAAAAACTAGAAAAAAACAGAGTTTTCGCCATTAGAAAATAATAAAGCACTAAAGAGGTATGTTTGGCCTAACTTAAATATGCAATGTATATGTGTAAAATGACCTATCCTACTACTGTGTTAAGTATCATTTTTTACTTTATAACAGTAGTTTTAAAGTTTCAAAAAAGAAATAACTCTACCCTATCAAGCTTCCCCCCATTGGCTATATTTTTACATCAAGTGTAGTTATTATTTTTAGTTTCTTACACCCTTTTTTCTAGAGTATTACATTTTTCAGGGAATGACTTCATCACCTTTGACACTTACTGAAAAATATAAAGCAATATGTGTAGGGACTTATCAAAGCAAAACCAGAAACAGACTCACAGTTATAACTTTAAGTTATAAAAACAACAACAACAAATATCACAATATTTAGGAACAGGGTCTTAGGAAGATATGTTCATAAACACTTTATAATTCAGAAACAGATAAAGCAGGGTGTGGTAGCATGTGCCAGTAATCCCAGCCCTCAGTAGGCAGAGCCAGAAAGATCATGATTTGAAAGCCATCATGGTCTAGGTTACATGATCCTGTCTCAAAACTCACATGTGAACACAAGGAATAACAGTTATTCTATGGCTGTCTCTTATTCCTTGTGCCTGAACAAAAGAAGATAGACTACAATCAAAACTCACTATTTCAGCATGAGGGACTTTGTCATTCTTTGCTTAGTAGAATAACTCATCCTTTCAAATAGCATTTATCTGCCCATGCCAAGAACATTTTAATGTTCTCTGTTATCTGTAACTGTTTAAGAATGTAGACTATACTTACATCTTGTTTTAAAATGTATTTTATTTTAAATATGGTTTTAAAATATTACTTGAAAATATCTGTTTGGCTACTATTTCTTGTCATATTAGCTTTCTCACCACTTCCCTAGAAGAACAACCATGATCAGGTTTTATACCTCTCAGTAAAACATATATAACATAAAGTTTACTATGTTGATTATGTTCAGGAATACAATTCAATGCTGTTGAGTACATTCACTAATTTTATGGTATGAAGGAGGAATGTTCCCTAGCAAGTTCATGTGTTTTGGATATTTGGTCCCAGTTGGTAATACTCTCTAGGAGACGTGAAGCCTTTAAGCAGATAAGGTTTGACCTTAAGAAGTGAGTCAGCAGAGGGTTGTATTTTATGATAATAGCCTGATTCCTGCTTAGCCCTACTTCCCACCTAACCAATTTTTTGAAAAGTAAGAAAGTCATGAATCTCAGCTACACAACCCCATAGTCACTACCTGCTTGTTATCATGCCTTCCACACAAATAAAGAACTTCATTCTCTCAAGCATGGGCCAGTATCAAACTATTTCTCTTGAATATTTTATCATAGCAACCAGAAAAGTAACCAATTCAACACTGGCATGCAGTAATCACTGTCACTACATTCACAAACATTCATCTTGCTAAATTGTAATTCTGCTTATTCAAAAACAATGTTCCATTCTTCCCTTCCCCTAAGTTATCTATTCTCCTGACTGCCTGAAAATTACTCACAAAGATGGAATCATACAGTATGTGCCCTGTCCTTCTATATGTGTTATTTCACTTAACATAGTGTCTTTAAGGGTCAGCTTTGTGGTAATGTATGTTAGAATTTTGCTTTTAATGAAATATTCATTATAAGTTATATAACGTATTATATATGCACATATGTATATAAATATATAAATCATATATACTTTCATTTTACCTATAGAGAATAATGTAAGCTATGACCATGGATTCACAAAGGATCTCTTCAGAACTTGATTTGCAGTGTTTTGAAATAATTCTGAGTTCATACAATATATTAAATTTAGCAACTTTTCAAAGAATCATTACAAGCAGTGCATGAAGATTTCAAATTTTGGACATGCTTGTAAATTCCAATGTTAGTTATTTTCTCAGTTTTTATTGTTGTTTTGTTTTGTTATTTTTCTCTTTTTCTTTTTTGTTTTTGGTTTTAGTTTTTTCATTTGCCACCCCAGCATCACATGGTGTGTCTGAATTATGCCTCTTTATCTTTACCTTTACCTTTATCTTTATGTTTATATTTACCTTATCTTTAAGAATAAGTCATGCTGAGCATCTTTTACTGAACTTACCCAACATTTGTCTCTTTGGAGAAACATATGGTTTAGTCTATAGCCCATTTTCAAAACAAGCTTTGTTACCAAGTTACATAGGCTCTCTGTATGTCTTTACCAAATATGTGCTGCACTTTCTGTCATGTTATCTTTTAATGCCATCCAAACATTTTACATATTAATATTCTCAATATTCATAAAGTTCAACAGTTCTGGGTTTTCTCTCATTACCTGAGCCTTTGGAAAGCCAAATCTAGCATCAGGAACATCACTGATACACAATACTGGGCAAGATGATGCCATGAATATATCCTTGTAACTAGAGTAGCTATACGACAACATATGCACATACTCAATATTAATAATAGATCTAATACTGAACTAGTTCCCAAATAAATAACTAGTCATGAAAAAATGAAGCTGGAAGAAATTTAAGGAACCATATTAATGCGGGACTAATTAGACACAAAATATACAAAATCCTATAAATAATCAAAGGAAAAATTCCTACATTTGGCTATATTGAAACTTTTTCCGAAGAAAAATATTATGAAAATTAAAAAGCAGTCAACAAACCGAGACCATAAGTATAAGATGTTTAAATAAAGCATATTACCAATAAATTTTAAAACCCTTAAAATAAATTAAGGCCACATTTTCATTTTTATTTAAAACTTTTTTATACAATATATTTTATTCTATTTTCCATTCTCCCTACTCCTCCCAGATTCTACTCACCTCCCTTTCTAACTGTCCTGTTGTGCTTGGAATACAGTTTCTTCAAGTTATCCACTACCTCTGGCTTTTAAAATCTTTCTACCTCCACCTCTACATATATCCCTGAGATGTCAGGGGAGGAGTTTGATAAAGACATATCTAGAGCTGAATGCTCAATATTGTCTCTTACTCTCTACACATTGCCCAGTTGTGGGCCTCTGTGATAATTTTCATCTAATGCAAGAAAAATTTTCTTGAATAAGAATAAAGCAAAACACTTATCTATGATATAGCAATATGTCATTAGGAGTTATTTTATTGCTGTTTCTTTAGTTTTTCTCAATTTTATTAGGTCTTTGAGAATCCTGTACAGTATGTATGAATTAATATACTCACTACCATCCTCACTTCTTTCAGCTCCATCTCTTTGATGTCCACCCAATTTTGTGTCCTCTTTTGTTTGGTAAGATCATGTAAAGTGTTTTAATACAGTAATAATAGAACCTATGCCCTATCTAGTTTCACATTCTTGAAAAGGCTATGTTTTTTTTAAGGCTGGTAAAAGTCAAATCACACCTTAGCAAAGTATAGTTCTCTGTGTTAATCACCACTATTATAACAATAAGTTCATCTGGTAATGGTTGAAAGATGTATTAATCAACAGATATAATTGGCCCAAGGGGACATTTCCTAAACAGAACTCTAATGGCTCACACTCTAAGATCAAGATTTAATAAATGGGACCTCTTGAAACTGGAAAGCTTTTCAAAGTCAGTGAGACAAACTGGCAACCTTCAGATTGGGGGAAAAAATCTTCACTAACCCCATATCCAATAGAGAGATAATTACCAAAATATATAAAGAACTCAAGAAGTTAACTGCCAAAAAAACAAACAACCCAATCAAAAATGGAGTATAGAACTAAACTGAGAATTCACAACAGTGGAATCTCAAATGGCTGAGAAGCAACTAAAGAAATGTTCAAAGTTCTTAGTTATCAGAAAATGCAAATCAAAACTACCCTGAGATTCCATCTTACACCAATCTGAATGGCTAAGATAAAAATCTCAGGTGGCATCACATGTTGGCAAGGATGTGGAGAAAGAAGAACACTCCTCCATTGCTGGTAGGATTCTAAACTGGTACAGCCACTCTGGAAATCAATCTGAAAGTTTCTCAGAAGTTTGGAAATAGATCTACATGAAGACCCAACTACTACTACTCTTGGGCATATACCCAAAAGATGCCCCACCATGCCACAGGGGCACGTGATCCACTATGTTCATAGCTGCCTTATTTGTGATAGCTAGAAGCTTGAAACAACCCAGATGTCCCACGACAAAAGAATGGATACGGAAAATGTGGTTCATTTACACAATGGAATACTACTCAGCTTTTAAGAACATGGACTCCTTCCATGAAAGGAGTTGCAGAGAGCAGGGACTGAAGGAAGGGCAAGCCAGCCTAAATATAGCTATCTCCT
>NW_022196896.1:2170759-2179201 GCF_008632895.1 Mastomys coucha
AAAAAAAAAAAAAAAAAAAAAAAGAACATGGACATTGTAAGTTTTGCAGGCAAATGGATGTACCTAGAAAATATCATCCTGAGTGAAGTAACTCAGACCCAAAAGGATATGCATGACATTTACTCACTAATAAGTGGATATTAGATAAAAAAAAAAAAGTACAGAATACACAAGATTCAGTCTACAGAACTCAAAAAGGTCAACAAGCTGAAGGGCCCAAGTGAAGGCCCCTCACTCCCACTTGGAGGGAGAAGAAAACAATCACAAGGGGGAAGGGAGGGAGGGATCAGGGAGAGAAAGTGGATGGGATTGAAGAGGAGAACATGATCTGGATTGGGTGAGAGAAAAGGACTGAAGCTCTGAGGGCCAGCAGAAAGAATGGAAACAGACAACCTCAGGAGGTAGGAAGTTGGGAGGACCCTCCAGAATGTACCAGAGACCTGGGAGGTGAAAGACTCTCAGGACTCAAGAAGAGAGACCTCAAATGATATAATGCTTAATACTATGCCTGTTATCAGTAAATATAAATAGGTTCTCCCCTAAGACCTATTCCTACCCATAGTTTCTTAACCCTAATAATGGGGCTAGGAACGGATTTCAGCTCATGGAACTGGCTTTAAGTCCAACCAGGAAATGGTTGGCTACTGCCATGACATTTGTACCACTATTGCACCAGTAGATAAATCTTACTAGCAGAGAATACAAGACAGTGGAATGTGAAGTTCTAAAATGGATATTTTTATCATTCCCTTTGATTTCAGAGGCCCAGTGATAGTTGTGAAGGAAAGCATAGAAATATTATAAGCCCAGAAATGGTGGATGACTACAAGGAAACAAATGCTTTCTAGACACATACAGGCAGTTTTGCTGTGAATTCATAGGAGTTTCGACAATTGCATAAGCCAAATGCAAGCTCAAGTCTTACAAAAATCTTAGAATGAAGAAAGTGTGAGAACAAAGTCTTACCCCAGAGAAAGAATTATTGACAATTGATAAGTCCTGGGGAAAGGACAGATAGTATTGTGTGAGTATAGGTGCCTTGGTAAGGTGACTACACACAAGCGAGAAGCTACACATCCCAGCATGTGTAAGCAGGACAGATCATATTTGATGTGTTAGAGAAAAAAAAAAGAAGAGAAAAAATTATGGATATATAAAAGGGAATTGAATTGTAAAAAATAGGTTGGGTAAAGTTGAATATATTCATTCATATACATTTGCATAGAATTCTTAAAGACCTTCTAAAATGAGAAAAACTAAACATCAAATAAAAGATGAAATCTAAATGTAAAATAGGCAAACAGAAAATTTCCAGTCCTACTAGAAGAGTATTCAAATTAATGAATACCATTTTTTTGGCCTGTCAGATTTGCAATAACAAATACAAAAAAAATGATAAGTTAAATGTCTAGAAAGTACAGAGAAAACAAAAACATTTAGGCACAATTATAGAAATATAAATTAACATATGCTCTTGAAAAGTAATTCTTTATATTATAAAGTTGAAAATATGCATGGATTGTAACCCCAAAACCCGCTGTGTGTGGAATAAATGTCAATAAAACCATTATACATAAACACAAAAAATTAGATTCTGTGTTTTCAAGAGGATAAATAATAAAACAAACTAAATGTCAAAGTGGAATAAAATTATTTATGCTATATTCATGAAAGAACTGTACATAGAACTATAAAGAAAAATATTGATCCCTTCCTACCAGATCTACCTGGAGCACATCCAACAGAAGTGAGCTATACTATGTTGACCTGAGCTTCATCACCTTCCCTCTCAAGGAGGTCTGCCAGCCGCCAGGAACATCTAGACCTGCAGAGCCCCAGGACCACCCAGATTAGACCCAGCTCTATCTCTGTCCTGTCTACTGGGTCTACCTGGGACATAACTAAGAGAGGTATGCTTCTCTCTGTCTCTTAAGCTCCATCATCAGGCCCATGACTCTGCCTCCCTTCCTGAAGAGCCCTGTGGGACCCCAGAAACATCCAGTTCTACCTAGGGCACAGTAGGCAGAGGTGCGCAGTGTTCTGTTCCCTGGTCTCCATTGTTAGGACCAACACTCTTCCTGCTTCCTGGGGAGTCCCATCAGAATTAGGAACATCTATCCAACACCAGGGACAACAAGATGGCCAATAGACAGCATAAAAACGCAAGTAACAAGAGCAAGGGCAACATGGCATCACCCGAGCAAAGTTATCCTATCACAGAAAGCTCTAATATTCTAAGACAGTGGAAGCACAAAAGGATGACCTTAAATACTAATGTATAAAGATGATAGAGGCCTTTAAAAATGTAATGAATAAATCTCCTAAAGAAATACAGGAAAATACAATCAAACAGGTGAAAGAAATGAATAAAACTGTTCAAGACATAAAAAAGGAAATAGAAGCAATAAAAAAAAAACACAAACTGAAGGAATTCTGGAGATGAAAAACCTAGGGAGGAGAACAGAAAACACAGACATAAGCATCAACAACAGAATAAAAAAGGTGAAAGACAGAATCTCAGACATAGAAGATACGATTGAAGAAAGTGATATATCAGCCAAATAAAATGTTAAGTCTAAAAAGTTTCTGACACAAAACATCCAAGAAATCTGGGATACTATGAAAAGACCAAACCTAAGAATAGGAATAGAAGAGACTCTTAGCTCAAAATCATAGAAAAAAAAATCCCTAAAGAAAAAGAGACCTATAAACATAAAAGAATCTTACAGAAAACCAAATAGATTAGATCATATTATCTTACCACATAATAATCAAAACACTAAATGTACATGAAAAAGTATTAAATGTTGTAAGGGAAAAGGCCATGTAACATATAAAGGGAAATCTATTAGGCTTACACCTGACTTCTCAACAGAGACTCTAAAAGCCAGAAGAACCTGGACAGATGTCTTACAGATCCTAAGTGACCACAGATTTCAGCCCAGACTACTATACCCAGCAAAACTTTCAGTCACAATAGATGGAGAAAACAAGATATTCTATGACAAAACCAAGTTTAAATAATATATATCCACAAATCCTACCCTACAAAAGATACAAGAAGGAAAATTCCAACCCTAAAGTAGTAACTACTCTCAAGAAACAGAGGAACAGAGAAAATAAATGACTCCACACCAGCAAAAACCAAAGAAGGGAGCTCTCTGTCTCTGTCTCTGTCTCTCTGTCTCTGCCTCTGTCTCTCTCTCTCTCTCTCTCTCTCTCTCTCTCTCTCTCTCTCTCTCTCTCTCTGTTACCCTCTCTCTAACACCAACATAAAAATAACAGGAATTAATACTCATTGTTCATTAATATCTCTTAATATCAATGGACTCATAAATAAAAAGACACTGACAGATGAGTGTGAAAACAGGATCCTTCATTCTGCTGCATACAGGAAACACATTTCAGCAACAAAGATAGATATTACCTAAAAGTAAAAGGATAGAAAAAGGTTTTCCAAGCAAATGGACCCAAGAAACAAGCTGGAGTAGAAATTTTAATATCTAATAAAATAGACTTTCAAACCAAAGTAATCAAAACAGATAGAGAAGGATACTTCATACTCATCAAAAAAAAAAAAAATCCACCAACATGATGTCCCAATTCTGAATATCTATATTCCAAATACAAATACACTAACATTTATAAAATAAGCTTTATTAAGCTTAAATGATACATCAAGCCCCACACATTCATAGTGGGAATCTCCAATACCCCACTTTTACCATTGAACAAGTCATCAAGACAGAAGCTAAAAAGAGAAATAATTAAACTAACAGATGTTATTATGAAATGGATCAAACAGATGTCTACAGAACTTATCATCCAAACGTCAAAGAATATACCTTTTTCTCAGCACCTCACAGAACCACCTCTAGAATTGACCGTATACTATAAGGAAGCCTCAACAAGTAAAAGAAAATCAAAATAATCCCTCATATCTTATCAGACCTCCGTGGATTAAATCTAGACTTCAATAACAGAAACAGACAAACTCATGGAAACTGAACAACTATCTACTTAATGGCCACTTGGTCAGGGGAAAAATAAAGAAATTGAAGACATTCTAGAATTCAGTAAAAATGAAAACACAACATACCCGTTGTGTCCATTATAGAACACAATGAAAGCAGTGCTTAAAGGAAAGTCACAGCACAAAGAACCTTAATAAAAATATTGGAGAGATGTTCTACTAGCAATTTAAAATACACTTAAAAGCACTAGAACAAAAAGAAGCAAACACACCCAAGAGGAGTAGATGGCAAGAAAATAATCAAACTCTTGACTGAAATCAGTAAAGAGGAAACAAAGCAAACAATACAAAGAATTAATGAAACCAAGAGCTGGTTCTTTGAGAAAATCAACAAAATAGACAAATCTTTAGCCAAAGGAACTAAAAGTCAGAGAGAAAATATCAAAATTACCAAAATCAGAAATGAAAGGGGGAACATAACAACAGACACCTGAGGAAATTAAAAAGAACGATTATGTCTTACTTCCAAAACCTGTACTCCACAAATCTGAAAAATATAAATGAAGTGGACAGTTCTCTTGGTAGATTACACTTACCAAAGTTAAACCAAGATCAATTAAAAAATTTAAACAGACCTATAACCACTACAAAAATAGAAGCAGTCATCAAATTTCTCTCAACCAGAAAAATCCCAGGACTAGATGGTTTCAGCACAGAATTCTATCAGACTTTCAAAGAAAAGCTAATATCAATACTCATCAAACTATTCCACAAAATAGAAATGGAAGAAACATTGCCAACAAGACCACAGCCACCCTGAAATAGAAGAAACTTTGCCAACAAGAAATAGAAATAGAAGAAACATTGCCAACAAGACCACAGCCAACAAGACAAACTCATGGAAACTGAACAACTATCTACTTAATGACTACTTGGTCAGGGGAGAAATAAAGAAATTGAAGACATTCTAGAATTCAGTAAAAATGAAAACACAACATACCCGTTGTGTCCATTATAGAAAGTCTCAACAAAGAAAGAAATTTTCAGACCAATCTCTCTTACAAATATTGATGCACTCAATAAAATACTCGTAAACCAAATCCAGGAACACATCAAAAACATTATCCACCATAATCAAGCAGGTTTCATGCCAGGGATGCAGGGCTTGTTCAACATATGAAAATCCATCAATATAATCCACCATATAAACAAACTTAAAAAAACTACATGATCATCTCACTAGATGCTGAAAAAGCCTTTGACAAAATCCAACACCCCTTCATATTAAAAATCTTGAAGAGATAAGGGATAAAAGGCTCATAACCTAATACAATAAAGGCAAAATATACCAAGCCAACATCAAATTAAGTGGAAAAAAAAACTTACAGCAATTCCACTAAAATCAGGGGCAAGGCAAGGTTATAGACTCTCTATGTACCTTTTCAATAGATTACTTGAAGTTCTAGCTAAATCAAAAAGATAACAAAAGGAGATCAAAGGATACAATCAGAACGAAGTTGAAGCATCATTATTCACAGATGATATAATACATATAAGTAATTCCCAAAATTCTACCAGAGACCTCCTATAGCTCATAAACATCTTCAACAGAGAGGCTGGATGTGGAGTGGTTACCTTCTGTAGCAAGTCAGGACTCCCAGTGAAGGGTTGAGGACAGTAACCCACCCACAAACCTTCTACCCAAAAAATAACCTGCCTACACGAAGTGCAGGGACAAATGTGGAGCAGAGACTGAAGGAATGGCCAACCAATGACTGGCCCAACTTGAGACCTACTTCATGGGAGAGAGCCAACCGCTGACAACTATTAATGATACTCTGCTACGTTTACAGACAAAAGCCTAGCACAACTGTCATCTGAGAGGTTTCATCCAGCCATTTATGGAAATAAGTAGAGACCCACAACCAAATATTTAGCAGAACTAAGAGAATCTTTTGGTAGAGTTGCAGGAAGGGTCAAGGACATCACAAGAAGATGTCAACCACCCTTAGTCCATGGGGGCTCACAGAAACTGAACCATCAACCAAAGGGCATTCATAGTCTGGACCTAAGCTTCCTACATGGTCTTCCTGTGGGTCTACCACAATTGGAGTGGGAGCAGTCTCTGACTCAGACTCTGTTGTCTGCCATTGGATCCCCTTCCCATAGTTGGGCCACCTTGTCTGGCCTATGAGAAAGAGGATGTTCTTAGTCCTGATGTGACTTTATGTGCCAGGGTGGGTTGGTACTCTGGGGGCAAGGGAGGGCAAGGGAAGGGCTTCCCTTCTCTGAGGGAGAAGGTGAAAGAAAGGGAAAAACCTATTCTTTAACAAATGGGCTAAAGAATATATAAGTAGATTGTAGAATTTTTATACTATTGCTCAATATAATAATATAAAAAATACTTACATATTTAAAGTTGATGTAAAAATTATATGAAGATTATTTAAATGAATTGATAATCTATTTTACATGTAAAACTCACGACAGTGCTTGTTTTCAAAAGGATATTGTTGGAAATATTAGTCAAAAGAATTTTATTGTATTTTATAATAAAATAAAGGAGCTAGAGGGATGCCTCCATCAGTAAAGCACTCATTGTTAAGCAGCAGGACCTAGGTTCAGATTCCTAGCAACCACATAAAAAGCCAGGTATAATAGTACACACCTATAGGCCTGGCACTGGCTCAGTAGAAATAGGTGCTACTTAGACAACCAGTTGGTGAGCTGCAGGGTAAGCAAGAGACCTCTGTCTAAAAGGTAAGATGAAAAGCACTCAAGGAAGAAAGCAAGGTGTACCTCTGAGATCCAAACACAAATGCAATTTGCATACACAACCAAGTACATTTATATGCATTCATATACTAGAGCACACAGAATAAATTAGATATCTAAACAAAACAAAGAACAATTACCAAATGAACTTAATTAGTGAGATCATGGGTATTGGGTTGTTGACCATGCTTTCTATGAAAGGAAAGAGTAAAATGTAGGCTTAGGTTTTTCCAAAACCTGCTTTAATTATGGTTCTTTAACAATCCAACCTCCCTTTTAGCCATCATCCACCAGAGGTAAGGGAAAAGAAAGGTTAATAGGAAATGAGAGTTGTGAGCGTGTTTAGAAATAGTTCTTTGGGGCAATTCCAGTCTTTGTCATCAGTGGTTCAGTCCACTAGCAAAACACCAAACATGAATCAGTAGTGGCAGTCCAGGCCACTCAACAACAACCAAACACAAATCTGTTAGCAGTGACTTGATCGAGAAGAAACTGAGAGGCTCTGCTGATTGGCAGGAGTCCACAGAAGCAGCAAGAAGTAGCCAGAATACCACTAGGAGTTCTTTGATCCATTTCTCTCTATGAAGTCATGATAAGTGAAGATCAACAAAGAAAGCAAAGTGAACCCAATAATGTAAGAGTGCCATCAACAAAGACAAACAATGACCAGCAAAGAGTTGCAAGGCAAATCAATGCAAAACCATCACCATCCACAATCTGTTGAGTTGCAAGTACTCTTTCCAAACATTACATGCCTCTGAAGCATCTGCTCCAGCAAAATGCCACATTCCTTTTCACCAGGCAACTTCCAGAAAAACACCTTGTGTCTGTTCTCATCGTCTCATGGGTTTGTTTCAGCAAAGCATCTTCTCAAAAGAAAAACATCACATGACACAACTGAGTCTCCAATGAAAACAGAAAAACCTACTTTAGTAATAGATAACGTCCACTATTTATAGAGCATATTATAAAACAAGTAAAACAGTTCCTAGTTTTAAAAAATAATCAAAATTAATAAAAGGAAAAAAGCATCTTTTGGAAAAATATTTATTAATACACAAGTATCATTCTGAGTAAGAAAAAAATGAGCAAAGGTGCCATGGCTACATGAGTTCTTTTGTAACTAGATCACTTCTTGCTGTACCTTCAATACATCTGGGGGAAAAAATCAATTCATCCAAGAATATTCCCAGCAGAGAGAAGCACCAACAGCTGCCCTGCATTGACTTGCACAGCATAAATATAACAAGAGCTCTCTAAGAACCAAGGTGTAATTTGGGCATCAAAACATTGCTGTGGCATAAGCAATGTTCCCAGCAACTGAACAGAGTAAAGCCAGTGAATACTGTCTCCCTGAGAGGATCCTCCTCGTGCTCGGCACTAGGCAAAGGCTCTCTGCAAGGATGTCAGTCACCTGAGGCTTTAGTCCATGCAGACTACAGATAAGCTACACGATTTGGGGTTACAGAGACCAGGCCATTAGTGTTAGCTACAATTGTTAATTTTTTTTCACATTTAATAAACTAACTCCCTTAAACATTGTGGCCTGTGTGGCTTCGAGGCATTGACTTTAGTGTAAATTTATTAGATTTTCTCCTGAGAATATTTTCTTGGGTAAAAGTCTGAGTCAGTGAAAGAATACTGCCACACCCACTTGTCTACACCAGTCACGTCTACAGTATGGGGGGGGGGGG
>NW_022196896.1:2179310-2209414 GCF_008632895.1 Mastomys coucha
AACACGCCCTCATATTTAGGCATAAAGGTACCCCAAGAAATGATTTGTAAATGGCTAAGATTGGACATAGTTTCCTGGCCAGCACAACATTTCCAACCTATCCTACTTTAATACCAAGCTGTCCATAGCTTGGAATTTCTCTCAAGGAATCTGCCTTGCCAGAGCTAGCAACATAAGTCAAGCACATTCCTTAGGGCAATAGCTAGTTCACATTAGTTAGAAATGTTTTACGTACTAGAGAGTAATGAAGGGCTTCCACTCAAGGACATTAGCTAGAAGTGTTAGGTCGGAACCTCCTAGTCATTGCCTCCAGCAGGACCCAGAGAATTAGCATAGGAATACCAGATTAGCCCCAGCTTCAGCCCACTTCACAACTGGATACGTGATCTTGGTCAGTAAGATCACTGACCTTGAGGTGTCGCTTAGCTATGTGACTCTTGTCATCTGCCCTGCTTTCTGTATGCTACTTAAGCCTGCTTTTCACTTTGTATAGAAAGACTAGCACACAGGACTAACACTATGGACTCGCACTAGATGAGTTAGGACTGAGACTCCTGCAGTCCACAGTCCCCCGGGCCCAGAGTGCTTGGGCCCAGGGGATGCAGCACCAGTCCAAAGGAGATAGCTGCTGCTTTAGACCCAGTATGTTTTAGACGGCCTCAGATGTACCTTAACTGCTGAGCTGCCAGATTTACCATCTCTCTTTTGCAATGACTGTAAAAGTCTGATGCCATTTTTAAGAAATACATTCAGATCCTGTACTTCATGTGTTGTTTCTGCCAACATTTCTTCGCCAATGCCTTGTCGACCTGACTAGGACCCCCATTTCTCCTGCAGGTTGAGGGAGGCCCAGATCAGCGGGTCTGTGGCAGAATACCAGCTTTAAAAAAAAAAAAGAAATAGAAAAAGGGGGAATGTCCTTGCCATCAGAACATCAGCATCTCCCACACTCAACGTATTCCTCTTCCCAGTGTCTAGAGCAAACAGACTGGAGCATGCATGTTCAGTTTCCTTAAGAACATGTCCAATTTGAAATTAGGTTAAGACCTAACTTTCTGCTCAGTAGTTTGAACTGAGTGTTCTTCACCTTCCTCTTCATAGTGAGAAAGAAAGCAGGTCGAGTTATGCTCACACCTTTGACTGGCCAAGTCATCCATCTCCCAGGCAAGGTAAATTACCCTTCGGTTGTTCTCCTGGATGCTAGCACAACTACAGCCCTCACCATCTCATCCCCAACCCCTGTTCTTTTGTTGCACCTGCTAGCCAAACCATAAGCCCTTTAGGGAGTTCAGGTTCTTTTCTTCAGTCTTGGCACTCTAAGCATAGTGTTAGCCCATCCCATATCCACTGAAGGCCAATTAACGACTGCAGTCAGCAGCACTTTCTATTATTATTATCATCACCATTATTATTAATTGTTTATTTTATTTATTTACATTTCAAATGCCCCCCTTCCCGGTCTGCCCTCCACCAACCTCCCATCCCATCCCCCCTCCCCTTTGCTTCTAAGAGGGTGCTCCCCCACCCACCAACACCTACCTTGTCCCTCTAGTGTTCCCCTCCACAGAACCAAGGGCCTCCCTCCATAAGGCCATCCTCTGCTACATATGCAGATAGAGCCATGGGTACCTCTATGTGTACTCTTTGGTTGGTGGCTTAGTCCCGTGGAGCTCTAGTGTCCAGTTAGTTGATATTGTTGTTCTTCCTATGGGGTTGCAATCGCTTTCAGCTCCTTCAGTCCTTCCCCTAGTCTACACTTTCACAAGTCTTAAGAATTTGCAAATTGTCTGAGCCATTCAAAGGATAGACCAGACTGGGAAATATTCGATACAAAGACTCTCTGAGGGTCATACTTACTTTCCTTGGTTCCTATTTGTTTGCTACTTCCTAAGGGCTGGGAAGATAAATTCTGTACTGATTCTGCCAAATTCTTAACTGTCTCCACATATTTCAGGTCCAGGAAGTTGAATGTGTGCTAATGACCCCACATGACCATTTCTCTCCTAAGAAGCTACGTGTCCTCTATAGCACAGTGGATTTTGCTTCAGTAATTTTTCAGTGTCTGCAGTGGTCATAATAGCAATCTGTCAGCCCCCAAAACTTTCTTACCAGGCATGCAGAATAAAAGACAGAGGAAATTCACTAAGCTCACTGTAGAACTTTAATGCACAGCAGTCAGAGCCTAGCTGACTTTGCTGTCTGAACATAATATGGTTTTGACAGAGGTATAAAATATTTCTTGTTGTTCATTTCAATGTAGTCTATGCTCCCTCTGTAGCTATTCACAGAATTTCTCTTCTAGTGGGCTGCAAATACTTTTTCAGTTGCTTTGTTTGTCAACATTCTATCAGCTAATAAGAAAAAAAGTTCCATGTATGAAATTGTCAAGCATGGAATGTATTTAAAATTATGCCTATGACAGGCAGTTCTTAAAGCATGTTAATGCTTACAGTGAAATTATTCATTGCTAATTCAAAAACTAATTATACAGATGGTAACTTCCACCTTTGCTTGTCATTTAAGTACTTCAAAGCTTTTCACTTTCTTTACTTGGTGACTGGAAAGATAGAGCACAAAATAAATACATCAATAACAACAGTTTTAATTACATATAGCTTGTGCATCACAGTTTGCACATCATCCTCATCTATAGGCTGTTGAGTATTATAATGTTTTGAACTAAACTGTAAAGGTTTACTCACCATACAATCCATAAAACCAAGATTAAGGCACTTGAAGGATTTCTGGAAGCATTAAGCTAGAAAGAGATAAGCCCAGGGCTTTAACAAATGTGTCTAATTCCTAATCAATCAGTGTCCCTTTCTCTCTGGAAAAAAAACACCTCTTGCTTATGGTTATGTTGGTGTTATAGGCTGAGTTATACCCTCCCTGAAACTTTGAAGTGCTACCACTAGTGCCTGGGAATGTGACCTTCTTTGGAGTTACAGCTTTGCACATGAGTTGACAAACTTAAGTAGTGTTCATGAGGATCACCCTTAAGCAATATTGCTAACAAGTGTTGTAATCTAGACACAGAGAGACATGCAGAAGAATGGGATGAAGACACAGAAGGAACCCACCTTCAACCCTGAAGACAAGAGGCTTACCAAAAGGAAGAGAGAATGGAAAAATTTCTCATTCACAGTTCTCCTGATGGAAATTAGAGCATTCCAAAGCAGCCTGAGTCCACATTTTAAATATGCTAATACCCAACCAAATTTACACTAAGTTCCTCCCCAAAACAGATTAGACATTACAGCTGGGTGAGGTTTTATTTCAAATTATGACATATGCCAAAACCTCCTAAGCAAACTGGTGAAGCCTGTTTTCCATTTGGTCATTGTCACTGAAAATCTTAAATCTCTACTCAGCTCACTTTTAGGGAAGGTCATTATTTTTAAATAAGATTCGTGCAATGGCTACTTCGTGAGGCTTCTTAACAGTACTGCAAAGATGCATAATTGATTATACTCATATTGATCATAAAAGAATACTATTATCCCAATTTTACAGAGAAGGCAAAATAAAAATCTCAAAACAGTTGGTAAAGCTCTGTCTCTTGTCCATCTCTGACTTCACTTTGTATCATTGTCACAATGTGCAGGACCTGAGACAAGGGAACTAGCATTACTACAAGAAAATGAGTAATTCTGATGACTGGATCTTTTGAAATCAATTCATTTCTAAACTAAGAAGCTTCTAATTCTTTCATTTTAAAGTGATTGATTGACTTATTCAGTTGACAATGGTCCATTGAAATTATTTGTTATGATCATGATTGTTTGAGTACCATTACTATAACAATACTTCTTCTATTTCCATCTTTTTAGTCAATACTTTTATGTATATGCAAAATGCAAATGACAATAAAACTCTTATTGATTCTTATGTCATTTAATTATATCATGAGTACATGAATTCATTGGAAACAAAACAAGCCATTCACATTTAGTTAAATAGTGACCCTGGTATAATACTTGATTAAGACCTCAAATAAGCCAACTAGCTCTTGTTTGCCGGTGAAATCATTTTGAACAGCTGACATATCACACTGAGAAGTAAACATAAAATTCTTGAACTGAGAGCATTTTTACATTTTCCAGGTAACTTTTTTTTATTGGATATTTTCTTTATTTACTTTTCAAATGTTTTCCCCTTTCCAAGTCTCCCCTTCAGAAAACCTCTATCCCATCCTCCCTCCCCATGCCTCTAGGAGGGTGCTTCCCCACCCACACACTCCCTGGCATCTTCTCACTCTGGCATTCTCCTACACTAGGGCATCAAACACCTTTAGGCCCACAGGCCTCTTCTCCTACAGATGTCCAACAAGGCCATCCTCTGCCACATATGCAGCCAACACCATGGGTACCTCCATGTGTATTCTTTGGTTGGTGATCCAGTCCCTGGCTAGAAGATTCTGAGCAGATCTCATACAGACCCTAAGAGAACACAAATGCCACCCCAAACTACTATAACCAGCAAAACTCTCAATTACCATAGATGGAAAAACCAAGATAATCCATGACCAAAACAAATTTACACAATATCTTTCCACAAATCCAGCCCTACAAAAAATAATAGATGGAAAACTCTAACACAAGGAGGGAAATTACACACTAGAAAAAGTAATCTTCTTTTAACAAACTCAAAAGAAGATAGCCACAAAAACATAAAAATAACATCAAAAACAACAGGAAGCAACAATCACTATTCTTTATCATCTCTTAACATCAATGGACTCAATTCCCCTCCCCCCAAAAGACATAGACTAACAGAATGGCTATGTAAACAGGACCCAGCATTTTTTTGCATACAAGAAACATACCTGAGTGTCAAAGACAGACACTATCTCAGAGTAAAGGGCTGGAAAACAATTTTGTATCAAAAAGGTCCCAAGAAACAAGCTGGAATAGCCATTCTAATATCGAATAACATCAACTTTCAACCAAAAATTATCAAAAAGGGTAAGAAAGGACACTTTATACTAGTCGAAGGAAAAATCTACCAAGATGAACCCTCAATTCTGAATATCTATGCTCCAAATGCAAGGGCATGCACATTCATAAAAGAAACTTCACTAAAGCTCAAAGCACACATTGCATCTCACACAATAATAGTGGGAGACTTCAATAGCCCACTCTCATCAATGAACAGATCATAGAAACACAAACTAAACAGAAACAAAATGAAATTAACAAAAGTTATGGACCAAATGGATTTAACAGATATCTATAGAACACTTCATCCTAAATCAAAAGAATATACCTTCTTCACAGCACCTCATGGTACCTTCTTCAAAACTGACCATATAATCAGTTACAAAACAGACCAACAAATATAAAAAGACTGAAATTATCCCATGCATCCTATCGGACAACTACGGTCTTCCATAGCAACAACAACAAGAAAAGGAAAAAAAAAAGGAAATCCCACATACACAAAGCTCTACTCAATGATAACTTGGTCAATGAAGAAATAAAGAAAGAAATTAAAGATTTTTTAGAATTTAATGAAAAGGAAGACACAACATACCCAAACTTATGGGACACAATGAAAGCAGCACTAAGAGGAAAACTCATGCTCTGAGTGCCTCCAAAAAGAAACTGGAGAGAGCATACATTAGCAGCTCAACAGCACACCTGAAAGCTCTAGAACAAAAAGAAGAAAGTACACCCAAGAAGGGTAGAGTGCAGGTAATCATCAAACTCAGGGCTGAATTCAACCAAGTAGAAACAAAAAGAACTATACAAAGAATCAACCAAACCAGGAGCTGGTTCATTGAGAAAATCAGTAAGATAGATAAACCCTTAGCCAGACTAACCAGAGAGCACAGAGACAGTATACAAATTAACAAAATCAGAAGTGAAAAGGGAGATATAACAACAGAAACTGAGGAAATCAAAAAAATCATCAGATCCTACTACAAAAGCTTATATTCAACAATACTGGAAAATCTTGATGATATGGGCAATTTCCTATACAAATATCAAATACCAAAGTTAAATCAGGATCAGGTAAACTATCAATAGTCCCATGTCCCCTAAAGAAGTAGAAAGAGTCATTAAAAGTCTCTCAATCAAAAAAAGTTCAGGACCAGATAGGTTTAGTGCAGAATTCTATCAGACCTTCAAATAAGACCTAATACCAATACTCTAAAGTATTCCACAAAATAGAAACAGAATGAACACTATTTAATTCATTCTAAGAAGCCAAAATTACTCTGATACATAAACCACACAAAGACCCAACAAAGAGAACTTGAGATCAATTTCCCTTATGAGTATCGTTTCGGGTAACTTTTAAAATGTTCCTCACAGAGAGTAACAACCTTACTTAACAAGAGAAATATTTGCCTAATAGGAACAACTCTTCAAAATGTGATAAATCTGGTTGTAAGAAAATCAAATTAGATCAACAATGTTCATTCTCCCCACTAAAGACCAACATGCACAGGATGTGAAAGAGTTATCTTCAAGTCGTACTTACCTATGTTAAATCTGTCTGAGATATACTGGTTCATTATTGTACTCTAACTTTATATCAAACATATCAAAAGAAGAAACTGGAGACCACCAAGATGGCTCAGTGGATAAACATGCTTGCTGTACAAGCCTAAAAGCCTGAATTTTACCCTCAGAAATCACATAGTTAGGAGAGAACTGACTCCACAAAATTGTCCTCTGATCTCTACCATTTATTTTATGACACATGTGCACAATTTTAAGTGATATATATAAAAATGTAAATGAATAAAATATATTATGTATGTGTGAGAATAAACATGGTATTTGTCTTTTTTAGCCTTAGTTAGTAGCTTTAATTAATGTTATTTCAAACACAATTTATCCACAAACATCTGATTATGTTTCCCTTTTTACAAAAAAAGAAATTGCTATATCCATGTTTGTCAAGCTTTCTTTTCTTCTTCTTTTTTTATTGGATATTTTATTTATTTCCATTTCAAATGTTTTCTGCTTTACCAATTTCCCCTCAAGAAATGACTTATCCCATTCCCTCTCACCCCCTTCTATGAGAGTGTTTCCCAATTGACCCACCTACTCCTACCTCACTGCCCTGGCATTCCCCTGCACTGGGCCATGGAGCCTTCACAGGACTAAGGGCCTCTCCTCCCATTGATGCCACACAAGTCCATTCTTTGCTACATATGTGCCTGGAGCCATGGATCCTTCCATGTGTACTCTTTGGTTGGAAGTTTAGTCCCTGGGAGCTCTGGGAAGTCTAGTTGGTTGATACTGTTATTCTTCCTATGGGATTGTGAACCACTTCAGATCCTTCAGTCCTTTCTCTAACTCCACCATTTGGGTCCCCATGTTCAGTCCAATGGTGGGCTACCAGCATCCACCTCTGTATTTGTCAGGTCTGGGAGAGCCTCTCAGAAGACAGCTATATCAGGCTCCTGTCAGCAATTGCCATGGGCCAGTCAGTCTGGGCCTCCCTCAACCCATGGGGAAAACAGGGTCCTAGTCAGGTCAACAAGGCATTGGCAAAGAAATGATAAACAGAAACATCACAAAGGAGTGCAGAATCTAAGTGTAATTATACAAAGTAAAAATCAAGCTTATATAGTATACAAAAACAGGGCAAATAACAGAAGTCACATAGGCAAGAGACGGTCACATCAAGGTCAGTGAGAACAAGCAGTCAGATGTAAAGCAGAAGAGAAATGGTGTCCTTCTTCTTGGGCTATTTTGGTAGCTCCAAGATAAATTCTCTAGGTCTGTCTGAGGCAAGTAGCTGAAGGACGAATCCTAGCATTCCTTGGTTGTAACATAGATAATTAGTGACAGAAGCCCTACAACTTCTCTCTGGTTAGTAAAGCAATTTTGTCTTGAGTGGGACTGCTCCCTGACTTCTATCTCTAACTCTGGAGACACCCTGTCTGGTAAGACAGCTTCTTTGACAAAATTCCAAGCTAATTACAGGTAGGAAATGTATTAGGATTATTGAAACACTGTGGAGGCCAGGAAATAATGTTTAATCTCAGTTTTAGCTAATAATGAAATATTTCTTAGGGCACCTTTATGCCTGAATAAAGAAAACATGCAGATCTCTCCACAGACTTTAGCAGAGACCAATCTGGAACACATCAGAACTAGATGTCAGCGACTGAATACCTTAGGAGACTGGCTCCCTTTGAAGCATACGCCTCCGTGATCAGGTATTTAGGCCTGACACACAGACATAACTGAAGTACACGAGTGACAATATCATGCAGTTTTGAGCATGATAGCTCTGTAGTACAGCTTGAGATTAGGGATTTTTATTCCCCCAAAGTTCTTTTATTGTTGAGAATAGTTTTCACTATCACGTTTTGTTTTATTGTTTTGTTTTTTTGTTTTCTGTTTTTGTCATTCCAGATGAATTTGCAAATTGCCTTTTCCAACTCTGTGAAGAATTGAGTTGGAATTTTGATGAGGTTTACATTGAATATGTAGATTGATTTCAGCAAGATGGCCATTTTTACTATATTAATACTGCCAATCAATCTGCATGGGAGATTTTTCCATCTTCTGAGATCTTCTTTGATTTCTTTCTTTAAAGACTTGAAGTTCCTATCATATAGATCTTACACTTGCTTGGTTAGAGTCACACCAAAGTATTTTATATTATTTGGAACAATTGTGAAGGTTGTCCATTCCTAATTTCTTTCTAGTCCAGTTTATCCTTTCATTATAAGAAGGCTACTAAATTGTTTGAGTTAATTATATATCCAGCTATTTTGCTGAGGTTGTTTATCAGGTTTAGGAGCTCTCTGGTGGAATTTTTGGGATCACATAAGTATACTATCATATCTTCTGCAAATAGTGATATTTTGACTTCTTCCTTCCCAATTTGTATCCCTTTGATCTCCTTTTGTTGCCTAATTGCTCTGGCTACATCTTCAAGTACTATATTGCGTTCAGAGGGAGAGGGTGGGTGGCTTGTCTAGTCCCTGATTTTAGTGGAATTGCTTCAAGTTTCTCTTCATTCAGTTCATTTTAGCTACTCAATTGCTGTGTATTGTTTTTATTATGTTTATGTATGGGCCTTGAATTCCTGATCTTTCCAAGACTTTTATCATGAAGGGGTGAAATGATCATGTGGTTTTCTTCTTTGAGTTTGTTTATATAGTGGATTACATTGATGGATTTCCATATAATGAACCATCCCTTCATCCCTGGGATGAAAACTGCTTGGTCATGGTGAGTCATCATTTTTATATGTACTTGGATCTGGCTTGCAAGAATTTTATTGAGTATTTTTGCATCGATAGTCATAAAGAAAATTGGTCTGAAGTTCTATTTGTTGGGTCTTTGTGTGATTTTGGTGTCAGAGTATTTTGGATTCTTAGAACCAATTGGGTAGTGTTGCTTCTGTTTCTATTTTGTGGAATACTTTGAAGAGTATTGGTATTAGGTCTTCTTTGAAGGTCTGATAGAATTCTGCACTAAACCCATCTGATCCTTGCCTTTTTGGTTGGAGACTTTTAATAACTGCTTCTATTTCTTTAGGCGTAATGGGACTGTTTAGATGGTTTATATTATCCTGATTTAACATTGGTATTTGATATCTGTCTAGAAAATTGTCCATTTCTAGATTTGATAATTGAATATCAGAAGGATTCCTAGGTGGAGCAGTCTCTGAATTGTCCTTCCTCTAGTCTCTGCTCCATAGTTAGGCTCTACAACTCCTTCCATGGGTATTTTGTTCCCCCTTTTAAGAATGAAAGAAGTAACCACACACTGGTCTTCCTTCTTCTTGAGTTTCTTATGATTTGTAGTTTGTGCTTTGTGTATTCCGATCTTCTGGACTAATATCCACTTATCAGAGAATGCATACTGTGTGTGTTCTTTTATGATTGGGTTACCTCACTCAGGATGATATTCTCCAGGTCCATCCATTTCCCCAAGAATTTCATAAATTCATTGTTTTTAATCTAAACAAAAAATGTGCTACAGATAGTATTTTTAATTTCAAATTTTATATTTTAATATAAATAAAATTTTTTAAATTTAAGTGGATAAGATATTAAATCTTTAACTTTACTAAAAACAAAAAGAAAAAAATTGTCCATTTCATCTAGATTTCCCAGTTTTGTTAAATATAAGCTTTTGTAGTAGGATCTGATGATTTTTTTAATTTCCTCAGTTTCTGTTGTTGTTTCCCTTTTCATTTCTGATTTGTTAATTTGGATACTGTCTCTGTGCCCTCAGGTTAGTCTGGCTAAGGGTTTGTCTATCTTGTTGATTTTTTCAAAGAACCAACTCCTGGTTTAGTTGATTCTTTGTATAGTTCTTGTTTCTACTTGGTTGATTTCAGCCCAGAGTTTATTTCCTGCATCTACTTCTCTTGGGTGTATTTGCTTCTTTTTGTTCTATAGCTTTCAGCTATGCTGCCGAGCTGCTAGTTGTATGCTCTTGCCTGTTTCTTTTTGGAGGCATTCAGAGTTTTCCTTTATCACTGCTTTCATTGTGTTTCATAATTTGGGTTTGTTGTGCCTTCATTTTTATTAAATTCTAAAATATTCTTAATTACTTTCTTTATTTTTCTCTTGACCATGTTATCATTGAGTAGAGTATTGTTCAGTTTCCCTGTGTATGTGTGCTTTCTGTTATTTTTGTTGCAATTGAAGACCTGCCTTAGTCCATGGTGATCTGATAAGATGCATGGGTATTTCAATCTTCTTATATCTGTTGACACCTACTTTGTGACCAATTATATGGTGAGTTTTGGAAAAGATACCATGAGGTGCTGAGAAAAGGTATATTCTTTTAGTTTAGGATAACGTGTTCTATAGATAGCTCTTAAATCCATTTGGTTCATAAATTTTGTTAGTTTCACTGTGTCTCTGTTTCCATGATTCATTGTAGTTTCTGTTTCTATGATCTGTCCATTGATGAGAGTGGGGTGTTGAAGTCTCCCACTATTATTGTGTGTGGTGCAATGTGTGCTTTGAGATTTAGTGAAGTTTCTTTTATGAATGTGGGTACCCTTGCATTTGGAGCATAGGTATCTGAATTGAGAGTTATTCTTGCTAGATTTTTCCTTTGACTTGTATGATGTGTCCTTCCTTATCTTTTTAAAAAACTTTTGGTTGAAAGTTGATTTTATTTGATATTAGAATGTCTACTCTGAGGTAGTATCTGTCTTTGTCACAGAGGTACATTTCCTGTATGCAGCAAAATGCTAGGTCCTGTTTATGTAGCCAGTCTTTTTATTGGGGAATTGAGTCCATTGATGTTAAGAGATATTAAGGAAAAATGATTGTTGTTCTTGTTATTTTTGTTGTTAGAGGTGGAATTATATTTGTGTGACTATCTTCTTTTGGGTTTGTTGAAACATTACTTTCTTGCTTTTTCTAGGATGTAGTTTCCCTCCTTGTGTTGGAGTTTCCATTTATTATCCTTTGTAGGACTGGATTTGTGGAAAGATATTGTGTAAATTTGGTTTTGTCATGGAATACCTTAATTTTTCCATCTATGATAATTGAGAGTTTTGCTGGATATACTAGCCTGGAAGGCATTTATGTTCTCTTAGAGTCTGTATGGCATCTGCCCAGGATCTTCTAGTTTTCATAGTCTCTGGTGAGAAGTCTGGTGTAATTCTGACAGGCCTGCTTTTGTAGGTTACTTGACCTTTTTCCTTACTGCTTTTAATATTCTTTCTTTGTATATTTGGTGTTTTGATTATTATGGGATGGGAGGAATTTTTTCTGGTCCCATCTGTTTGGAGTTCTGTAGGCTTCTTTTGTGTTCATGGACTTTTTTTTTTTTTTTTTTTTTTTTAGATTAGGGAAGTTTTCTTCTATAATTTTGTTGAAGATATTTACTGGCCCTTTAAGTTGGGAATCTTCACTCTCTCCTATACCTATTATCCTTAGGTTTGGTCTTCTCATTCTGTCCTGGATTTCATGGATGTTTTTGGTTAGGAGCTTTTTGAATTTTCCATTTTCTTTGACTATTGTGTCAATGTTTTTTATGTTATTTTCTGCACCTGAGATTCTCTCCTCTATCTCTTGTATTCTGTTGGTAATGCTTGCATCTATGACTCCTGATCTCTTTCCTAAGTTTTCTATCTCCAGTGTTGTCTCTCTTTGTGATTTCTTTATTGTTTCTACTTCCATGTTTAAATCCTGTTTCACTTTGTTCAGTTCCTTCACCTGTTTGGTTGTGTTTTCCTCTAATTCTTAAGGGGTTTTTATGTTTCTTCTTTAAGGGCTTGTGCCTGTTTACCTGTGTTCTCCTGAATTTCTTTAAGGGAGTTATTTATGCCCTTCTTAAAGTCTTCTATCATCATCATGAGATGTGACTGTAAACCCAAATCTTGCTTTTCTGGTGTATTGGGGTATCCAGGACTTGCTGTGGTGGGAGAACTGGGTTCTGATGATGCCAAAGTAGCCTTGGTTTTTGTTGCCTGTTCTTGTGCTTACCTCTGACTGGAACTTGTCCCTCCTGTGAATTTGTGATCTTAGGTGTGTCAGCACTCCTGGGAGATCAGTTCTCTCTGGGTGGGATTTGGGTGTGGAGAGCTATGTCACAGGATTAGCTCTAGGATCCTGATGGAAACCAGAAGGTTCCTGTCCCCGTCTGTTCTCCAGTTCCTGTGCCCTGTGGGCTACTGGACGGTCTCTCTTTAGTCAGTAATTGGAGCAAAAGTGGTGATTTCATCTGTGAATTTAGGAATGACAGCATGCCTGGGAGACCAGCTTTCCTTAGGTGGAGTTTGGGGGTGGGAAACTGTGGCATAGCCTTAGCTCCAGGGTGCAGATGTTGACTGGAAGGATCCTGTCCCTTGTTGAACTTTCTTTATACATTCATATGTCAATGGCTCTCTAGGCTGGCTCCACTTCATTTAGTTCACTATCTCTGGCTATTATAGTGATTTAGCAATTAAAACTACTTGCCATCAAAACTCAATGACCTCAGAAAGAACTGACTCCCAAAAGATACACACAGAGTGCATATACATGTGTATGTGTGTGTGTGTGTGTGTGTGTGTGTGTGTGTGTGTGTATACACGTATTAGAGAGATATAGTTCAGTGGCAAAGTACTTGCCCAATATGTACAAGACCTTGGATTCAGTTCCTAGAACAACAACAAAAAAAAAATTAATATGATGACAAGATGATTCAGTGGATAAAAGTATTTGTCATGCAAATCTGGGGAATGTGAGCTTGATCCCCAGGTCACATGTTTGGAATGAAAGAAATGACATTAAAAACTAGTCCTTTGGCCTCCATATAGATGCTGTGGTACACACACACACACACACACACACATACACACACAAACATACACACACACACACATACACACACACAGAGAGATTTAAACTTTTAAATTTTTCAATAATGAGTCAAATTACAAGTAGCTATTTAGTTCAACATGGTATTGAACCCACTTTACATTTAGTTTGTTGAAAAGTCAAAGAAAGATCAAGATGTACTTTTAATTATAAAGCAAAAAATATTAATCCTGTAACTGTTGATTATGGTATCATCATTGGAACAATCTATACTACTGGCAAAGTGGCATGGGAAAATGAAAGTATGTTCATCTTTGTTTTGATAAAGTATTGCAGATGGCCTTAAATAGCCCTAGCAGATGGGCACATGAAGTCATGTTTGTAATTTCATTTGTCTCCACAGACCTAACATAACTGCCCACTATGATAACCATAACTGTGGATGATGGCCTACAGGATACCTTAGCCAACACTCAAGCCAATAAACTAAGCCCAACAATAAAGATATTTCTCAGAATATGCTAATAGTAGGGAAGTTGTTAAAGATCCCTTGAAATAGGAACGTAACAGTAGGCTCAGACCCTGAGATGCTAACCAACAATCCCTTTTGTCATTCATGTGGACTTTGCTTGAAGGGCTACTAGAATATAGAGGAGAAAGGTCAGCCAGGGTGGGGACTTCCCAATGCTGAGTTTTTGTGAATTAAAACCTATGCAACTTGCTTTTAGTTACCCATTACCCTATGTAGAATCCAAATAAACTCATTGGTTCCCCAAGTTGCATTTCGTCTATGTGCAGTTGATCTACAGAGAATATAATCTCTTTAAGTCCCTCCAGAAAGCATCTTTCATTAATATACATTTATTAAGAACCTGCCATGTGTTAGGAGCTAGATCTATAAAGATAAAATTAAGCATTGTTTATCCCTAAGTATATGTGAAAAAATAATCACAATGTCACTTTCAAAATTTATAAGTAAAGGAATATTTAATGCAATAAAATGTTGACAAAAAGAGATAAATAGTATCACAAAATATGTGACATTGGCAATGTCCTGGAATTCATCAGACACAAGTCTGGGGAAAGATACCAGGGCTGTTAGCATCACTTCCAGTACAAAATAACCGCAATGTCAATGAGTTATTTATTAGATCATTCTTTTCTTAATGATTTTCAATATGTAGAAATGAAAAATACGTATAGTGAGTTCTTTCCTGATTATTTTTCTTTTTGTTTTTTGAGACAGGTTCTCACTATGTAACCTAGACTAGGCTTAAATTTTCAATTCTCTGACTTCAACTTCTCAAATACTGGGATGACAGAGATATGCTACCACGACTGGCTATGCTTAGTTTTTAATATGTATATTGAGTACCCTCAGGAAACTCTAAAATATGTGGATTTCTCCTGTGTATGTGTGCTATAATTGTGTAAGTCATATCACAAAGGTAAATACAGAGAACACACCCCTGGATTCACATAAACTCCTCTTTCACTGAGAAATTTTTAAAAGTTTGCAAGAGTTTAAGCCTTCTAGTATTTGGCTTAAATGTTCTTTCTTTTTTTTTTTAACCTTTTTAAAAATATTTTTTATTTATTTATACTCCAGATTTTATTGCCCTCCAACTGTTCCACATCCCATACCTCCTTCCCAGCCCCTGACTCCATGAGGGTGTCCCCAACCCCACATTCCCCACCCTACCAGAACTCTAAACTCCCTGGGGCCTCTAGTCCCTTGAAGGTTAGGTGCATCATCTCTTACTACACCCACTCGTCTACTCTACATCCGTAATATGTAATATCGGGGGTAAAAGCCTGATTAAGGGTAAGAGGTGTTAAGACTCTAAAAGGAGTTCTGTGCCTCCTGAATATTCAGACAGTCGCTGGTATCTCCTAACTCAGATGTGTTCCAGACTAGTCTTTCCAATTGTCAACATGCCCTCTAATTTAGGCATAAAGGTACCCCAAGAAATGATTGGTAAATGGCTAAGATTGGACATTGTTTCCTGGCCAGCATAACATTTCCAACCTATTCTAATTTAATTCCAAGCTGTCCTTAGCTTGGAATTTCTCTCAAGGAATCTGCCTTATCAGATAGAATGTCCTCAGAGTTAGCAACAGAGGTCAGGTACAATCGCTTACTGTTAATATAGTTAGAATTCTCAGGGCAGCCCCACAGAAGAAAGAAATGTTTTACATACTAGAGAATAATCGAAGGGCTTCCCTCACTTAAGGGCATTAGCAGGAACTGCTAGATTGGAACTTCCTGGTGCTTGCCTTCAGCAGACCCAGAGAATTAGCATGGGAATACCAAAATAGCCCCAGCAGGAGTACACCACTGCTCTTCCCCTTCACACCTGGATACCTGATCTTACCGACCTTGATGTAGCCATCCCTTGCCTACATGATCTTACTGACCTTGATGTGACTGTCACCTGCCTACATGACTCTTGTCATCTGCCCTGCTTTCTGTATACTATATAAACCTGCTTTTCACTTTGTGCAGGAACTAGTGCTGGACTCTCACTCGCACTCTGACTAGAACTAGAACTTAGATGGACTAGGACTTAGATTCATGTAGTCCACAGTCTCCCCGGGCCCAAGCAGCACCAGTCCAGAGGAGATGGCTGCTGCTTTAGACCCAGTGTGTTTCAAGTGGCCTCAGATGTACCTCAACTGCTGAGCTGCTAGATTTATCATTTCTCTTTTGCAATGACTGTAAAAGTCTGATGCCATTTTTAAGAAATACATTCAGATTCAGCACACTCTTGTCATTCTTCACCTATGCCTTGTCGACCTGACTAGAACCCCGTTTCTCCCACAGGTTGAGGGAAGCCCAGATCAGCTGGCCTGCGGCAATTTCTGATTGAACACACACCTGGCAGTCCTCTTGAATATGTGTTGAGGGCCTCATATCAGCTGGTGTATGATTCCTGTTTGGTGGTCCATTGTTTGATAGATCTAGGGGGTCCAGATTAATTGAGATTGCTAGTCCTCCTACTGGGTTGATCTCTTCCTCAGCTTCTTTCAGTCTTTCCCTAATTCAACTACAGGGGTCAGCAGCTTCTGTCCATTGGTTGGGTGCAAACATCTGCATCTGATCTTTCAGCTGCTTGTTGGGTCTTTCAGAGGGCAGTCATGATAGGTCCCTTTTTATGAGTGCTCCATAGCCTCAGAAATAGTGTCAGGCCTCAGGACCTCCCCTTGAGCTGGATCCCACTTTGGGCCTGTTGCTGGACCTTCTTTTCCTCAGTCTCCTCTTGATTTCCATCCCTGTGGTTCTTTTAGACAGGAAAAATTATGGATCAGAGTTTTGACTGTGGGCCTCCTTCATCTGACGCCCAGTCTTCCTGTTGGAGGTAGACTACACAAGTTCCTTCTCCCTACTGTCGAGCATTTCATCTAAGGTCCCTCCCTTTGATTCCTGAGAGTCTCTCACCTCCCAGGTCTCTGGAAGATCCCCCCCCCAACCTCCTACCTCAGGCTTAAATGTTTTAATATTTTTAGATACATTTCACCTGATTTGAATTGCACTTCCTTTACTGTAGGAAATACACACTGAGTTTTTAAATGTCCCCAGTAAAATTGAGAGTGCAATATTCAAAGGTCTTGTTATTGAAGGGCTGGAGAATTTTAGAATTTTAAAGTAAGAGCATTTAATAGAAATGTATCAGTAGGAATGTATAATGTATAACCTTTACCTAAAAGGGCATGGAAAACCTCTGTAACGAGCCAAGAAGGTAGACTAGCCAGTTCCAGCAACCTGGCTAACTCAGAGCCTCAGGGCTCTGGTTCCCAAGACCTGCCCCTCCTGACTGATCCACAATGAGGGCGGAACTAGGAATGAAGGTCAACTGGTTCAGGAGGCTCTCCACCCTGCTGAGGCTCTCCACACCACCGACCAGTAGATGAAGATTACATTCCTAGAATGAATATGTTCCCCTCCCTAACTGACTGAATACCTTGGGTTTAAATTCCCCCTCACTCCCCCTGGTTTGTGGTTTTTCCCTTTAAATACCCCTTACTCCTTGTGCTCTGGGTCGAACTCCTCTGGCCTGCAAGGTTACAAGTTCGACCCCCGTACTGGCCTATCCGAAAGAAACCTCGTGTGCTTGCAGCAAGATCAGTCTCTCGAGAGTTATTGGGTGGTCGTATCATCCCGAGACTTGAGTGAGGGTCTCCCGAGCTCCGGGGTCTTTCATTATAAAGAAGCCACTGTCTCCACTTAAACAGCAGCTGTTGCTTAACAGCAACCCACGGGAGTATGAGCAAAGATAGTCTCATAGGTTTTGTTATAGTTTGCCAAATATTGTTCCTTTATTTTTCTATTTCCATTTCTACACTAGCAAGAAAAAAATCTCATTATGGAGAAAAGTAATTTTTTCGTTTTGGAATATCACCGATATATTGGGGTGTGTTGTTGTTGTTGTTGTTTGGCTGATTTTGCTTTGTGGTATGGTATTGCCGACACTGTCCTGCCAGGAGTGAGGGTATTTCAAAGAGAGACATGTGTGACCCTCCATTTGACTTTCAGACTATTGAGGCAATGAACCATACAGGAAATATAATTTCTTCAGTAGTCTCATAATAGGGAAGGAAATAGCTTGGAGCCTGAAATACCAGCCAGAGATGAAACTTGTCCCTCTGAAAGAGATTTCACACAGTTCCTACTATCTGCCAATTGTAGGGAAAACCAGAGCCAAAACAATGATGGGTGAGTAATGAGTGAGACCACATCTTGAGTAGGACTGCATAGCTATGCCTTTTGCCCTGTGTTAAATACTCTGTCAGTATCCCAAAGATTTACTTTAATTTTCTGATATTCTTTATTCCCAATGTGGTCACATTGAATAAACATTCTTTCTCTGCTTTTCTGTATGGCTTGCCTTTTTAAAATAATTTTATATTTTTGAGAACTTTTTTCTTTTTTATTAGATGCTTTCTTTATTTACATTTCAAATGATATCTCCTTTCCCAGTTTCCCCTCTGAAAGAAAAAAAAAACTGTTCCCTCCCCACTTCTCCTGCTCACCAATCTACCTTCTCCCATTTCCCAGCCCTGATATTCCCCTACACTGGGACATAGAACCTTCACAGGACCAAGGGCCTCTCCTCCCATTGATGATCGACTAGGCCATCCTCTGCTATACATATGCTGCTGGAGCCATTAGTCTCACCATGTGTACTCTTTGGTTGGAGGACTTTATAGATGAATACTCCCATACTTCACTCCCCACCTGCAACTTCTCCTATGCCCCTCTCCCAAAACCATTCTCTTTTTAAACTATTATTGTTGCAGGTATACACACACAACACACACACACCTAAATATATGTAACCTACTAAGATCATTTAGCATTGTTCTAATATACATGAGCAATAGCTCATATAGCCAATGATAACCACTTGAGATTGGACAATCTATACAGGAGCTTATCCCTGATAGAAACTGATTCTTCCTCTGTCAGCAGCCAATGGCTACCTGGAGGTCTCATATTTTTAATTGACCTACTAAGGATATGTAGTAAGAATTTTGGTTCCTTTAAAAACACAGAAGTATTATAGGAATGTGTTTTTGGTTTTGATCCCAGATATGGGATATGGAGCTGCTTTCGGCTGTCCACAGCAACTGACTATGATTTGTCACATACTCTAGCAGGGGAATGATTTTGCCAGCTGCATATAGTTTCTGCAAGTGTATGACATTTGGAATTCTAAGGAATCTTGAAAGGATGTATATAAATGCTAGGCTCCTCAAAGGGCATTGTTGTTAGTGGTGGTGGTGGTGATGCTCCTGCTGTTAGTGGTTGTTGGATGCTGTTTTCGTGTTTTATTGCAGTTTGTCAAGTGGTCATGTGTAAAGAAATGAGAAGAAGAAATCAGATATCCCGATGGCAAAGATCAAATTTGCCCCCAAGGACACCTTTAATCAGCAGGAAATAGTCTAATGATATTGTCAGCCCCTTTCGTCTCTATCCTTTCTCTCCTACCTAGTGTTGGGGGCAGGTAGGATAGAAAAGTGGTAGAAAAGGGTGGTAGAAAATGTAGTAAAACTCTGGCTTAAGAATGGATGACTGAACCTAGTTTGTTAGGACTACAAGGGCCCAGGATCTCATCATAAAAATTACAGTAACACTGAGGATAAAACCCATGGCTTTGTAAGTGTTGGAGGAGTGTCTACCCCAAGAAGAACTCGTAAGTGTTGGAGGAGTGTCTACCCCAAGAAGAACTCAGAGCTCTCGAGGCTCATGCTTGCTGGAGTTCACTCCCATTCTCTGGAAGTATTCTGTGCTTTTTATTCTTAATTTTAATGAATCTGTACTTTCATTATTTTTATTCCATGTCATATTCAATTTGTTGTTCACGAAATAAATAACTCAGTCACCATGTCCCAGAACACCCAGAGGCTGTGTTTAGTAATAGGTGACAGGCTTAAGCTCTGTTGCTGTTCACTTGCTGCAATGACTGGAAGGAGGGAACACATTCCCTTCACGCTGAGCCTTCCTCATTGTGGGTGTTTAAGGTACTGATTATCAGGATAAAGATAGACACCATGCTGAGACATGAGAAAGCATTTAAATTCCACAACAAATGTATCATCTGTCCCATTCAGACTAAGTTTTGTTTTGTTTTGTTTTGTTTTTTAAGTTTTAAACAGTCTCTTAAGCATCAATGATGTAGGACAGAAAATTGATAAAAGAAAACTGAACACAATGTCACAAAGCTTTGCCATCACCTTGGAAGTCTCACAGTGAATTCCATGCATATTCAATTAACTGACTGGACGTAGTTTAAGTTCTTAAATTGTCATCCCTTGAGAGGCTGAGGCAGGAAGGTTCTCAGCTTCAAGATTGTCTTCAGCTACACAATAAAACAATACCTTGAAAAAAAATGTTTTGCAAAAGAGCTACTTAAGTGTGGAGGGGACACTAATGAGATGCTTTAGTGATTAAAAGCATTCACTGTCTTCTAGATGACATGAATTCAGTTCCCAGCACCCATATCAGACAGTTCACAACCCTTTGTAACTCCAGATCCATGATGCCTGACACCTTCCTCTGGCCTCCTTGGGTGCCACACATAGATGTACCCACATTCAAGTGAGTAAACACACACACACACACACACACACACACACACACACTAACAAAAGATAAAATAAATATTTTATGTTCTTAGTTATGTCAATTTATAAATGCCATCCATTTGACACTGTCTTTGCAAATTCTACAAATCTCATGAGGAAGTCTTCTCCATTACATTTGTACTGGCTGTACAAGGTCCAAATGTCTCAAGCATGCTGACAATGGGGAATGACACCATCCTAATCATTGCTATTTCAACCCTTCTCATACCTTTCATAAGAGAAAGTACATAAGAGACTTTCATAGCCTCAAAGAGATTTGGATCTAATTATAACCTCTGGCTGACACCCAAGAGTTGCTTTTCTGAGAACTATGTCTTGTTTTTACATCAGTGCCAACTCAGAGTAGTAACATTAGAAGAAAGGCAGTATAAAAATTTCAGTAACTCTACCACTAAGAGGGTCCATAGGGATTCATTTTCTGGGCATCTGTCCTACCTTTACAAATCTACAATACTGGGAAAGTATCTAAGTGCCACATATCATTTAAAAGTGCCACTGCTCACTCCCTGTTGTTGGTATGCATTGAATCAAAAATAAAAAGTGACAAAAGATAAATAAATGGATTAAAGAAATTTACAAGAACTAGCTCTGAATGTCTTAAGTATCTTTGGGTGCAGATGCCCAAATGGTGAGCCAAGGCCATCTATAAAACCTTGAACATGTAGGTACATTTGGAGACCTAGGAAAATTGTGACAGAGCTACTTCCTATCTTTTCCTTCTCTTTCAAGTTCTACCATGGAATTGATCTTGACATCCAAGTGTGCTTTATGTGCTTTTTATAGGAACAACTAAATTCAGGTCATGACTTATGTCCCAAAGAAGACAAGCACCCACCTGTAAGTCCTTGTACAGTTGCTCCTGTGGGTGATTTCGGAGACTGATTCACTCTGCTTCAAGACCAGGTGATCTCTTAAAACTTGGGTCTCTTTTTTAAATTCTACCCATTCACATCTTGACAGAACGTCAAAAAACATCTGAAAAAAAAAACCTCTCCCCATATTGAGCTAAGCACAAAATGTCAACATTGACTTATTTAACTAAATGCTCATTAGGGACTTCAGAGGAATTGGTGACCTCAAGTGGACATGCACCTATCTTAAAAACTGGAGTGACATTTTTCAGACTAGAAAATAACATCTTCATTTCTATAAAGATGACCAAATTTTGGCATCTTCCCTATCAATAAGAAATCATCATATCAATAAGAAATTACTTCTTCTTAGGTGTCCTCCTGGTCTTTAGACAGCAATGGAAAATGAGCACCCAGATGTCCCCATTCATTCTAAATCCTGACATGGATCCAGAAATAGCAGTTCATCATCTCTTCTCTTTGGCCATCTTCCTGTTTTTCACTCTAGTGGTACAATTTAATATTAAAATTTTTCTCAATGAGAAGGTAGCAAGTCTAAGGAATGCACTTTTTATATTTTCACATGTAACCATATCATTGAATTGTGTTGTCTTGGTGCCGCAAGAAAGTTGACATAGTTACTAAGGACCAGGCATTTAGGGCAGGCTAGCCATTCCCAGCTCCAGAAGGAGAAGAAAGAGGTGACTTTGTAAGAGAAAATGACCAGGATTCAGGCCTCATAAATAAAGTGGGAACAGGAAGTAAATAGGCCCCTCATCAGGAACATGAGGACCTAGGGAAAGGAATGGGCAATAGTGCTGGGCTGCAGGAGTGTACCTTGGGACATCCAAATAAGTATAGCGCACAATCCTGGATACACATGGGTCAGCATGGTTCTTTTGTTTGTTGTTGGTTGGTTGTTGGTGGGGGAGGCTGAGTGCCCAGGCATGTTAATGTGCTTTTCTTTCTTTTTAAATGAATACTGTCAATATTCATCACAAAGATATCCACAAGCTAAAAAAAAAAAAAAAGGAAACTCAAATTCAGTCTCTACTTACTCAATGCCCAATCTTGACATTAATTTCTTCCTTAAAATAGAAATCAATTTTTTAAAGTCTTAAACCTTTTAAATGAATTAAAAGCAGCCAGCCCGGAAAATATAATTATCAATGGATGTCATTCTTAAGAAGGACATGTTGACATATTCCAAAGTATTTCTTTATAAAGAGGAAAGAAAGGGGCTTTCTTTTTCCCCATTAGTGACAACATTTATATTTGAACAACTACAGCCCCCAAAAGAGCCATTGAACCACTATTCTAGGATGTGATGGATTTTCAAAAATATCCCCCAAATTCAGATGTTTGTTATGTTTTTGTATGCCTTCATAATGCTTCTATTGACCAGATAAATGGAAAAACTCTAATTAGTAGTTACTACTTTAATATAAATACATACTTTATATTGAAAAATATCGATTATTTTAGTTAAGAATTTTAGACAGGAGGATGAGGTAGAGAAATGACTCAGTACTTAAGATTACTAGGTGTTCTTTCAGAGGTCTACAGTTCAAGTTTCAGCACCCACATGGTGGTTCACAACCATCTTTATCTCTATTTCTAGGACATCTGAATCCTTCTTCTGGTTTCTGCAGGTACCAGGCACACATGTGATACACAGACTTACATGCAGGCAAAATACCTATATGCAGGATAATAATAATAAGCGTTGAGACTTTTAGGTGCTGTGGATTTGTATCGAGTACTAGAGTACTTGCTGCTAATTCAGGAAGCTCTAGGTTGGATCCCCTGTACTACAGTAAATCAGGTATAATGTTACACAGATGGAAGGTGAGCATTTAGAAGATAGAGGCAGGAAGATCAGAAATTCTAGTTCATCCTCCATTCCATAGTGAGGTTCAGGTCACACTAGTCTACAGGATGCCCTCTTGCATCTAGAAAAAAGAGAACTTTTAGCATTGTACTGCAGTGTTTAAATGCATATATATGATAGTTATGAGTAATTATTAAGTGATTCTTAGCTTCACATCTAAGGTGGGAGATAAGAGGAAAAGAAAAGGTGGGTTAATGAGATCATCGTGCTGATGTACAATTAAGGACAACGCTTAAATGTACTTAGCTTGGGCATCAGAAGAGCTGTTAGAGGCTAAGTGAATGTTAATTTAGGTAAGAAGATTATGAGACTACACCAAGGACAGCCCGTGAGAGTCTCCATGCTCTGAAAGCCATGGTACATGTGATGAGAAAGGAAAAAGGGAGGAGTTAATAAAGAAAATGAATATAGAGCACAATAACAAATCCAAATGGTCAAGAGAACCAATATTTGACTATTAGGAGCAAAATCTAAACCTAGACAAATTTTGAAGGAAAAAAAATAAAATAATATGAATCAAAAGGACTTCAGAGTAAACAAAAATAGAGAAAACTAAATTCCTTGATATGAATAACTTTAAAAATTTACTCAAAATGAATTCCTATTAAAATGTATGTTCTAGCCCTTGCTGACAGGACCCTGGTATGATTGCTTCCTGAGAGGTTCTACCAACACCTGACCAATGCAGATGCAGATACTCACAGCCAACCATTGGACTGAGCCTGGGGATCCCAACAGAAGAGCTAGAGGAAGGACTGAAGGAACTGAAGAGGGTTACAACCCCATAGGAAAAACAGTATCAACTAACTGGAAAGCCCAGAGCTCCCAGGGACTAAACCACCAACTAAAGAGTATACATGGAAGGATCCATGGCTCCAGATACATATGAAGCAGAGGATTGCCTTATCTAACATCAATGGGAGGGGAGGCCCTTGGTCCTGTAGAGGCTTGATGCCCCAGTGAAGGGGAATACTAGAGCAGTGAGGTGAGAGTGGGTGAGTGGAGAGAGGAGCACCCTCATAGAGCAAAGAGGAGGGGGAAGGAGATGGAATGATATATTTGTAGAGGGGTAACCAAGAAGGTGGATATCATTTGAAGTGTAAATGAATAAAATTGTTAATAAAAATAAATAAATAAGTAAATAAGTGAATAAACAAATAAATACATACATACATAAAATGTATATTCTAATCTACTGACTTGGAATAAACTTCTACTACTACTTCTGAAGTTTCAAGGAGTAGCTATAAACCTGTCTGAGGAAACTAAGAACATGGTTTTATAGACAATGCCTGCCAAACCTTTAGAAATATCCATTAAATATAAAGCTTTTTCCTTTTTTTCAAACAAGAGGAAGAGGAAATGGTTCCCAATAATTGTATGCATTTTCTGTAAACTAGCAATGTGGCAGAAAATAGCATGGTGATATGAGATGTGTGTAAAATGTCATTATCCTACTTTCATTCTGGAAAGAACAAGAGCTCTGTCCCAGACTGGCACAGAACTCCCTGTGTAGCAAGGATGATCTTAATCCTCCAATTCTCTTACCTTGATCTTCCAAATGCTTATATTATAGATGTGTGCTGCCACATGGAGTTACTCTACTGTGACTAGGTCATTTTGTATTCTGTCACACAAAGTACCTCTTGTTGGGTGGAAGCTAAGTAAATTTGAAAGCATCAGAATATCACCCATGCACCCAAGATTTAATATTTTAAGGTAAATAGTGATTAAAACTATATTGTGGTTCCTATATTAAAGGTAAGTATAAATATCAATCTCTTAGGCCAAGAATGAATAAGTATTAAAAACTTTAAACTGTGAGTAAATAGCTAGGTTTAGTATTGTGGAACTACAATCTTCCACAAACTGTCAGAAAGATCAGTAGTTTGAGGTACTTGAGCTACCCAGTTAGACCATATCTGTGTATGTATGAGGATGAGGTGATTTTAAGAAACATCTCATAAATACTGACACATGCTTTATAAAGAAAAATACACAAGTTAAACATACAATAAAAATGCAAATAAATAGGAAAGTACATTCTGTCTTAGCCAAGAACCATACTGTTGTTATAAATCAATTGCTTTGTTTACACTATAAACACAAAGCAAGTCTGGTGAATATCCTGACAAGGACTCTCACAGAAACAGCCAAGCACGTTATGAAATCTAAATGGAACAGTAACAGGTCAAGAGTTGCCATCATAGTCTCCATGGATAGGCTGGGATGGAATTTGCGAGCATTTAGGAGATAGAGGCAGAGAAATGAAGAGGAAAAAAAAGAGGAGTGTGCATGGAGACACTTACACACTCTAAATTGTTTTGACACTGAATTGTGATCAGTAAAAATTGATAATCTCTACCTAATAGAAACATTATTCGCTATTGTGTGTGTACCTGCATGTACACTGGTGTGTCTTCATGTGATTGTGTATGAACAGATGCTTACTTGAAGTCCAATGGCCAGCTCCGATTTCAGTTCTTGCCTTACACATTGCTAAGAGGGGGCCTTCTGTTTGCTGTGACTTGTGGCACAGGCGCTATCCTGAATCTCAGAAGAGAGCTAGGATTGCAGGCACTCTCAGATGTCTGGGGCTGCTTGGGCTCTGTTAATCTGCCTCACACTTCTGTGGCAAGTGCTTGACCCGCTGCACCATCTCCCAAATCCCACCAGAAACTTTGGAAAACGTAAAAGAATCTACTAGCAAATGCTCATGGCAACAGTTCTTAGATAAAAGTATCTAAGTGGAATTTGCATACAATACATCGTTGTCTGAACTAGCCACATTTCAAGTACTTAATGAGTTTAAGTTCACAAAAATTTAGTGTAACTTCAATACTAGATGTTGAAATATGTTTCATAAATTTAAATAAGAATACATGTAGGAATGTGTGGATCTTCCAGGCAAATTACTCAGCACAAAGACCAAGCTGTGTGCCAGCAGATACAGGGTAATTCAATGTGTACAGTGCTGCTAAAATTCATATTTCTTGAAAAGAGCTAGAGATTGAGGACCAAATGTTATTTTTTCTTCTTATATCTATATGAAATTTTTAATGTTTAAAAGTATATATAAGGTTGGCAAGATAACTCAGAGGGTAAAAGGTGTTTGCCCATTCTTGATAACCTGAGTCTAATACCTGGAACACATATACAGATGGGAAAGAGAGAAATTATCCAAAAATAAACTTCCCTCCATACATTTGCCATGGCAAGAACACACGCCCCCTCCACAACAATAAAATATTTAAATGTAAGAATATATATCTATTAATATACTTTAGTAACAGAAACAGTTAATACATACAACATTAGCAATGCGAAATGATTGTTAAAAAACAACTGTTGAATCAGGCTTGCTCATGCAAGCATAGAATCCTAGCTACTAGGAATCCAAACTGCAAGTTCCAGGCTAACTGGGCTACAGAATAAGTTTAAAGATATCCTGAACAAATGATGCTTGTCTAGACCACTCGCCTTTATAGTGAGAGTCTGTCTTGAATACATAGAGATAGATGGGTAGATAGGTAGGTAGATAGATAGATAGATAGATAGATAGATAGATAGATAGATGATAGATAGATAGATAGATAGATAGATAGATAGATAGATAGATAGATAGATTATATAGATAGGTAGGTAGGTAGATAGATATAAATAGCCAGTACAAAGGGGGAGTTGTGGATAAATCTCAGTGCGCTGATAGAATATTTAACCTGGAACGCATGAGGGAAAAATTGCTCAGCCTAATGTAAGGATAACCAAACAGACATGACTGATAAAGATGTTAGAAGGACCAGATTTGTGACTACTTTGACAGTTTAGACCGCTCATGTGCTCACTATCATGTGTCCTCTACATCTGTCAAACACGCAACTCCTGGTTTTAACAGAAGACAAGAACAAATAAAGGTATTCAGTAAACCACAGATAGGACTTTTGCATCCTATTTGTTTTAAAGGCTTCAGGTCAAATGCAGTGGTGTGCATGGGCTGCCCCAGATCTAATGTCCCCTGGAACTACTCATTTCACAGTCTTGTAAAGGGAGGAAGTGAGCATAGAGTTGACCTAATTTGTCCCTGACCCTGGTGCTTAAAATTGCTTTTTCCTTCTAAATAGGCCTAAAATAGCATTATATGAAGGTTCCATATTAAAATCTTTTATGTGTTTCTCACTGATGTTCGTAGTTCATTCTGCAAATACTTTATTATTTATTTTCCTTTAGACAGTCAGGACGTCTGTTCTCATCTTTACTTGTGATTCATATAGTGTCATCCATATATCCTAAAGCTCAACAATTTGGTTCAGAAATCCCTCCTATTAGTTCCACTATGCTAAGGAATGTTGAATTGTTTTGGAGTGGACTGTTCTATCTCACTCCTCAAATCATTTTAGTTGTGCAAATTGTTATTGGCAATGCAAAGAAAGCCCAAGGTTTAAGCTACTTGCCTTACATTTTACCCCATGTGACAATTAGACCACAGTCCCCAAACATTAAATTTCTAACTCTCATCTGCTTCTTTCTCCAACACAAAACCAAGCTTACTCTTGGTTTTATCAATTCAATCCTGTTCTTTAAAATTCTTTGACCCAAAATGTGCCTTCAAGATGTTCAGGGACGAGTATGGAGCAGAGATGTAAGGAATGGCCAACCAATGACTGGCCTAACTTGAGATCCATCCTATAGGCAAAAACCAGTCCCTGACACTATTAATGACACTCTGCTGTGTTTGCAGGCAGGAGCCTAACGTAACTCTTCTCTGAGAGGTTCCACCCAGCAGCCTATAAAAACAGATTCAGAGACTCACAGCTAAACATTAGATGGAACTCCAGTAGTCTTGCAGAAGAATTGCAGGGGAAATTAAGGAAACTGGAGGGGATAGGGACTTCAAAGTAAGATCAATAGAGTCAATTAACCTGGACTCTTGAAGGCCCCCAGAAACTGAACCATCAACAAAAAAGAAAGCATAGGCTGGATCTAGCTCCCCTCCCTCGCTGAACATAATGTAGCAGATGTGCAGCTTGGTCTTATGTGGGTCCCCTAACAACTGGAGCAGGGCTATCCTTGATCTTTTTCCCATGATTTAGCTTGCTTTGTCTGGCCACAGTGGGAGAGGATATGCCTAGTTCTACAGTGGCTTGATGTGCCAGGGTGGGATGATACCTGGGGCAGAAGGTGGAGGTTACTGGGAGACTCCCCTTCTCAGAGAAGGGGAGGGAGAATGTTGGGGGGGCTCTGTGAAGGGGGACTGGAAGGAGGGAGAGCTGAGGTTAGGATGTAAAGTGAGTTAATTAATTAATTAATTAATTAATGCAATAGATTCCTGAGCACAGGGCCCTTTAAAGCTGCTATACTCTCCCAGGAGAGGACAACAGAAATCTGGAGCCATGTGGCCTTCTGGTCTCACCCACTACTAGACAGGGCCCACAAGGGCATCAGAGAAACTAATAGTCTGGCCACTACTTAATGGATACACTATAAATTTACTTTCACCATTTTAATTCAATAGGCCTTTATTTCATTGTGTGGGTGTTTGTTTTGTCTTGTTATTTTTATATCTTTAAAATATATCCTGTCATTGTTGGTAACCTATTCCAATAGTTTCTGATTCAGGATGTTTGGAGTCATGCCCAGAAACTGGCATTTGATGAAAAGCCAGAGTTGACTCTCATTCACATTGAAGTTTGAGAACCATACCTAATTCTCAATAAATTCTGCACAGCTTAGTTATTTTCATCTTGTCTTTTATGTTGTAAAATTGTAAGTCATTGTTACTAGCATCACTAACCTTCCTTTCATATTTGAATAGTTTTTCCTAAGACTCCAACAATCTTATTCTATATTATTCCTATACCTACTTCTTCAGATACAAATTATTTTAGAGACAACAGTGAAGTAGAAGAAACATAATTAGGTTGAGATTTCCCCAGACCTCAATTTTGTCAATAATAGTGTACCCAAGTATCAATGAGATGATCTGCAGAAATTACTGACCAGGGGTATTTGGACGTTTGATATATGTCAAGAATTTCATTCTTTCTTTTAATACTTGTAACCAGAGGCTTGAAATCCAACTCCTTCCATGATTCTGTTCCGAATAACAAGGACAAAAGTATCATTATCAGGTTAGAAAGAGCCCCCCTTGCCCTGTGAAGACACAGATCTGAACAGAAAGGATGGGAAAGAAGAGGTGACAGCTCCCTCTGTTTGTAAATACTGAACTCCAACAACCTAAAAGGTTTCAAGTCCTTTAAAACATTTAATAGTTCTTTAACTATGATTCAAACAGATGATTAAGTCCAGCTAGTACTTACATACACATTTCACCCCTATGTTCTAGAGTCTGTGGTAACAGAAGGTAACGCTGAACATTACCAAAAGAGAGATGTAAGCACTAAGCCAGCCACAAACGTTTAGATCCTCAATGGTGTCCTGTCTGCAAGATATACTAGAGCATGGTGCACAAAGCTCATGGAAGTAACCAACAAATAACTAATTTGACTTAAGGCCCACACTACAAGAACTACATCCTGTACTGCTTGGGTGACCGAGAATCAGAAACAAGACATCAACAAGGCGTAATGACAAAAAGAAACTCCTAAGTATATTCTGCTATACTCATAAATCAGTACCTTGTTCATTCATCATAAGAGAAGTTTCCTCCTGTGCAGAATAGGAACAAATACAGAGACCCACAGACAGTCATTACACAGAGAGACACACATAAACACTGAGGGAGAGAGGGGGGGGGGAGAGAGAGAGAGAGAGAGAGAGAGAGAGAGAGAGAGAGACAGACAGACAGACAGACAGACAGACAGACAGGGGAAAGGATGAGAAGAAAGGAAGAGGAGGAAGACAAAAGAGGAGGAGGAGGAGGAAGAGAAGGGGGAGGAGGAAGAGGAAGAGAAGGAGGAGGAAGAGAAGGGGGAGGAGGAGGAGGAGAGGAGGAAGAGGAGGAGGAAGAGAA
>NW_022196896.1:2209456-2224370 GCF_008632895.1 Mastomys coucha
AGGAGGAGGAAGAGAAGGGGGAGGAGGAAGAGGAGGAGAAGGAGGAGGAAGAGGAGGAGGAAGAGAAGGGGGAGGAGGAAGAGGTAGACAGAAATAGAGACAGAGACCTTGGAACACTCAGCCTAAGTGGAATGTCTTCATCAAATCCTTCCCCTCAAAGCTCAGAAAGGAGGAAAGAATGTAAGAGCAAGAAGGGATAGAAAGCACCAAGAAAACAAGTCCTGTAAATCGACATGAGCAAGCTCACATGAACTCACAGACACTGAGGCAGCAGGGCCCTGTACAGCTTTGTACAGACACAGGGCTTGCACAGGTGTGCACCAGGTCTGCTATGGATATATTATGCCCTCTGATTTAGTGTTTTTATCAAATTCTCTAGTATGTGAATGAATGGGTCTCCACATTCGGTCTAGCCAAGCTAGAATTTCCCACTGGCAACATTACTGATTAGGTAAGAGAACTCTAACTCTCTACAATGCCCAAGAAGACTGTGGTATTTAGAAGAGTCAGAATTTGGTTTGGTTTCTAAAGTCTTCCTTGCCCTCATGAATGCTTTATGAAGTCAACTAGTAAGTTTCCTGAGGGTCTAGGCTCATTTCTTTGGAGGATATGTGGTATGAGGGTACCCTATAGGCCACCTCTGCTACTTGCACACGGTTCTTTCCTCTACCTAACCTTCAAACACTTTCAAGATCTTACTGTAGACACACTCTAAGAAGTACTGCTCTTCATTTTTTACTAGTGTCTGAACACTAGCAATTATATTTCTCTAGCCTAGCAGAGAGGCATGACCTGAGACAGAAAGACAGGAAAGACAAATTTAGTCTCACTAAAAAGTAGTGTTTGAACTATCATGCTATGAGGAAGGAGAGTTATCAACTTTCTTTTTCATATGATAGTCTAAGGTAGATGCAGAAAAGGCATGACCCTGAGCTCCCGCTGAAGGGAAAAGTTTCATTCAACTTTTCATTTCCTATGTTGTACTTTCACAGGTTTCTAAGAGCTCTCTCGTGACATCTCCTTACTTAGATTTTTATGATTGCTACTAACCAAATCTGGCCAATAAGAACAAGCTTCAGATGAGCTCAGTGACACAGCTAAGGGCCTGTGGCTGCCTGGAATTGATGGATGTGAGTGTCAGATCCCATTAGAGAAAGTCTAGGTATCAAGGGATGGTAGGCATAAGTCATGGCCATTCTTAGTAAGACTCAAGACATATTTGATAGTTATGGCAGAGAGAAGAGTTCTACCAGTGTGAATCATATAACCCAGAACGATACTCTCAGATTTACACTCCCGTGTAGCAATCAATCTTAATTTTTTTGAAATATGGAAATATTTGAGAATATCGTGAGTATGTTATGCCTGTTTCTTAAAAATACTTATTCAGGAGCAAAGAATACTGATATATTTAAATTCCTATCGCTGCCTCTATGCACATACATATACACACATGCATCTGTGAATAAATCATGAGCCCCAGGTAAGAAATGTCTGTACGGGTAATGAATGACCATGAGTACCAGAAAAACTTTAAGACGGTGTGGTAGCATTGGTTTTCCTTAAAAACTCTGGATGAAGAAAAAGAAAGTAAACTCTTAATAGATTAGAGAAAATAAGGCTTAACAAAGACAAATATATGATACTAAAATAGACACAGAGAACAGTACAAGAATACAAAGCAATTTCCCAGGCATGGATGCCCATGGACAGTGAGTTCAGAGTCCTACACTCTTGTTTTAGAGTCTTCTTTCAGGAGCCCCCAATCTCCAGAATTTACTTATTTAAGATTTCCTCAGACTAGGACTAAATTATATCATTAGTTTTCCTGGTTCTTCAGTTCTCAGACAGAATCCTATAGGATTCTCCCTTGCCATACTCAGTGTAAAGATCTGAATGTGAAATGTCTCCCACACACTCATGTGTCCCCAGCACTGGTTGTGAAACATTGTGGAACCTTCAGAGAACAGAGACTCACTAAAGAAAGTGACTTACTGGGAATGGACCTCAGAGTTTTATATCCAGACCCACTTCCTGTCTACTTTTTTATTTCCTGACAGGAAATGCAATATGATCACTGGCTTCAGGCCCATGGCATGATAGACTGTATCCCCCTGAACTGTAATTTAAAATAAATTCCTTTTGAACTGGTTCATTTCTGTCAAATTCACACAGACTAGAGTCACCTGGGAAGAGGGAATATCAACTGAAGAAAAGCATCCACTAGATTTGCCTGTGGGGGATTATCGTAATTAGTGATGAATGTGGGATGACCCATCCCATGGTGGTTAGTACTTCTCCTAAGAAGGTGGTCCTCGGTTATATAAATAGATATGCTGTGAAAGCTGTGAGAAGCAATCCTATAAGAAGCATCCCTTTGCAGTCTCTGCTTCAGTTCCTTTTCCCAGGTTCCTCTCTCAAGTTCCTGCTTTGGCTCCATTGATGATGAAATAGAACCTGTAAGGCAAATAAATTGCTTTGTGTCATTGTTTTATCACAGAAACAAATGAACAAACTAGTACACCACTCCTTGACCTACTTACTATAAACTATCAACGACATAACCTAGAGTCACCTGAAAAGGGAGTCACGTGTCTGTGAAAGGTAACCTTGACTGTCAATTGATATTGGATGCCCCAGCCCTCTATGGGAGTTATCATTTCCTTGACAGGTTGTCCTAGGTTGTATAAGAAATTCAGCTGATGATGAGCTAGAGTAAGCCAGAAAATAGGGTGTTTCTTGTCATTTTTGCTTTTTTATTCCTGCTTGAGTCTCTGCCCTGACTTCACTGGATGATGGACTATGACCTGAAAATATAAGCCAAATAAATGCTTTCTCACTTAAGTTGCTTTTGGTCAGAAAGCTTTATCACAGCCACAGAAAGGAAACCAGGCCATTCTTTAAGTTGCTTCTGTCAGTTGTTCTGACAATGAGAACAGTAAATAATATACCACGTGTGCCAATTCCTATAACTCTTTCTTATGTATCTATATAAATCCTGTTGTACCTATTTCTCTAGAGAGCCTTGATAAGTACAAGCTTCTCATCCTATAGTTCTTTTGACATATAAAATACTATAAAAAAAACAGATAAGGAACTACTAGCAGGTAGGCATGAATTGAAATAGTCTGAATCGGGCTATATTTCAGATCAGTTTCTATACAGAGAAATGGAAGTATTCAAGCCACTTAAAGTTTATTCATTTAATGAGAACTAGTGCTTCAAAAAAACGCTGATTACAAATGCAAGAGGGTGTTCCAAACCATGGAGATGAGAGTATTCTGCCTGTAGGCACTTTCTGTGAAGGAAAGCTCAGGGCTGACAGCAGCACCAGGGAGTCAGCTCAAACACAAAAGTGTCAAGGTGACAGGGCCTGAATCTCATGCCTTGAACCTTTTTGGAGAGATAGGCATGCATAAAATCGTGTGTTCTTTTGTTTAGTGCCAGGAGTGGCCTTCATCTTTAGCAGCTAGAAAGAATACTTAAAGAATCAGAACCAGAGGAGCATGTAGAGATAATCGAGCCAGTAGCTGAAGAAGTTGAGTGGATTCACCCGAGGATTGCACATATGATCTGTTCATGATGGGGCTGGAATTTAAATGCTTCAGCCACCTCTTCTAATTTAATCCTTTTCACAAAACCCTTTAGTGTCTATCTGTTTCAGGAATTCGTTTGAAAATCATAAAGGTTAAAACTTAGAGATCAACAGCAATCGACCACAGAAAACCCTTATGAAGGCTCATCCAATCTTAGAATTTCAACATCTTTCAATTTATCAATAATGCATGAGAACAGACAAACAATATCTGCATTTGAAATAAGCCAGTTTTCTTGTAGTTTGCTTGTCCTGCAAAATGTACAGTTTGTAAGTTGTCCCAATAAGATTACCAACATGTGTACAATCTTAATTAAGCTTAGTAGAATGTCAACTTATTACCATAAGGAAATCCCTAGCGCTAAATATTTTACAATCCACCCAGATAATTTCCCCCTTTGCATTAACTTGTGAAAGGGGAGATGAAGACACATTTAACAAATGTGCATCCCTTGAAAGCAAAGCTTGGGTTCTCATGATTCTCAGAGCACAGACCTCCAAATATTTCATAAACTTCAAAAGTTGAATGCAATTACATGAGCTGTTTAAACTTTATTCATGGCACATGCAATTAAAACCCATATGCAAACCCAGTAAAACTTGTTTAGTCTTCTTTTCAGCAATTTTGAAAATGAGAACATATTTTCCTCAGAGTACCATGTGGGTGAGAAAGAAGGTGACTTCTTGCTCTTGGACCCACCAAGGACTGATTAAATAGATGAAACTCATCCTATGTGAATCAAAAAAAAGATTGCAGAGGAAGGAGGGCATCACTGCCTAGAAATACATGTGACCTCACCACCACTATCACTCACAAACTCTGAGGGCAGGTTATTCAAGTTGTTACTGAAAAGGCATAAAGAATGAGAATGAAGGACATGAGATCCAAGGAGTTTATGAATGCTGCACAGAGTAGGAAGGACTCTTGCAATGTAGAAGCAGCATTAGGAGAAGAATCAGAATAAACAACTATCAATTGCAGTGCCCTGAGCCCTTGGCTCTTGAACTCCTACAAATCCACTAGCCTGGTTATTTCCTTGGAGAAGAAAATGGAGTGGTTATGTAAGTACAAGCATGTCAATAAATGTGAAATAAATGATATTGTACTTAAAGTACCTTTTTAACGTTGTGGTGGTTTTAATATGTTTGGCCCAGGGAGTGACTCTATTAGGATGTGTGGCCTTGGAGTAGATGTGGCCTTGTTGGAGGAAGAGTATCACTGTAGGGGTGGGACTTGAGAACCTCCTCCTAGCAGCCTGAAGACAGTCTTCACCAGGCTACCTTCTGATGAGGAACTCTAAGCTCCTTCTCCAGCACCTTGTCTGCCTGGACGCTGGATGTATCCCACCTTGGTAAAAATGGGTTGAAACTGAACCCATAAACCAACCCCAGTTAAATGCTGTCCCTTATAGGAGTTGGCTTGGTTATGGTGTGACCAGCACCATGGAAACCCTAACTAAGACAGAAGTGTTACTTCCTTTTGTTGCTCTTCCTTTTTTCTTCTATACCCTCTCATCTGAGTAAGGAGAGTATTAGGATGCAAAGCAAAAGACCAAGAAAAAGAAAAACCCCAGTTTTCCTCTAGGCATGGGGAGAGTGATTCTAAGCTAATGCCAAGAACAAACGCATCACCAGAGACAACGCTCATTTCCTATGCATTTACCCCTCTCTCTTCTGTTTCTTTTAGACTACGTTTCTAAGGATCACCTATGACCAGAAAACTATCCGTATTGATAAACTCCTTTCTATCACACTTGGTCTTCTCTGGTATGATTGGCATTACTACAAACCTCATGCTCTGGTAACTTGATTTGAGTGATAAGAGGTGGGTCTTCACTGATGACTAAACTCACCTCCCCCATGTCTTCTGACAATTTGTACTTTCCCAGACCTCCTCTAAGCTCCTCTGTGCATGCATTCCCCAAAATTCATTTTTATCTCTTTGGCAATCACACTGGCGCTCCTCCAACAAATTTGTCATCAGCTCTCTCCTTGTAATTATTTTCAATGTTATAAAAGATGTTAGATTTCTATCTAAGCTCCACCCCACAGTTACCTGGCAACAGCCAGGTATGCCTGACTCACTATAAAAGGGGCTACTTGCCCCCTCTTCTCTCTCCTGCTGTTTCTTGCTCTTCCTCTTGCCTTCCTGCTCCCTCTCTATCCATGTGCTCATGGCCAGCCTCTACCTCTCTCTCTCTCTCTCTCTCTCTCTCTCTCTCTCTCTCTCTCTCTCTCTCTCTCTCTCTCTCTCTCTCTCTCTCTCTCTCTGCCTTTCTTGGTCTCTATTATCCTCTTAACTCCCCTTCCCATGCCCTGAATAAACTCAAGACATTCAAGACCTAGTTCTCAGCATAAAGGAGATTTATTTGCCATATAGGGATAGAAAGCAGGGAATAAGGGACAAAGATGGAGATAGAGGAAAAGGGAGAAGGAGAAAAGGAACAAAGGACGGGGAGGGATATTATTCTTCCTGCAATTCAAAAGACTGCCTCAGGATAGAGAGAAGACAGACTTGGCCCACAGGCAAATGGCAGCCTACAAAGAGAAAAAGAGAAACCTGTGGTCAGGATGCGCTTGGTTGGCTTAGATTGGACATGTTAATTAGGTGAACCAGAGGAGATTTTTTGATTACTGGACTTCAACTTTGATAGTTGGGGAGTGGTGGTTATCCTCAGAGGGAAGAAGTGGACAAATAAAAGAATAGAACTTGACGGCTGGCTTTAGGAATGTAATCTAACAGTTCATTTAGCAAGGCAGAAAGAATGGGAGAAGGGCAAGGCCTGCCAGAGACATGTTTGCCATGTCCAGACCTGCTAGAGCTCTTCAGAAAGTCTGAACACTGGAGCCTAGCACTTAATGTCCAGGGCATTTTACACCACACTATAAATGTCTCCAAGTGATTACAAAATACACAGCCTAATTTCTAACCTTCTTTATCAGGTATTAAGCAAGTAATACACCCCACTTATTAGCAAACTGTACACAGATGTTCCCAAGTGCTGTGTAGCCATTTGCTCAGGTTTAAAACCTTCCCTTCTTGGAGGGAAACTTTCTCGTGGCATGGGATGTGAGAGACAGTGAATCAACAGGCTATCTCAGGGTGTTTATCAGGAGGTGAAATAACAGGGTGATCTAAGGGGAGGTGAAATACTCCATCCTTCAGGGAAGCTCCTTAAGTCAGGAAGTAAGCAATTCAAAATGCCTTCAAGAAGTCTCTGAAACTGGCCAGATTTGCTGTGTCTCTCCTTCTTCAAGAATATCAAGTTAGTAAAGACCGTTGAGAGTGACTCGGATGAGCTGGTCTCCTCTGAAGAACCTGAGCTTCCTGGAAGAAGCAGAGATCAGCTAAGCAGCAGGAGCAAGGCAGAAGCTAGCCAAGCTGTCTTGTAGAGGATCAGGACTACTGAGCCAGCAGGAAAAAACACCCTCCAACCTGTTGAGCTGCTTGCAGACTGTACAGTGTGCTCCTGGTCTCCAGGTTTTGTAAACTACCACTCATACTTTGGTGGGCTTTTGGTATCTGTCTTGAAGTCATTTCTGCTCTGGTAAGTAACCACTCACCCAGATTCCTACATGCAACCTCAATAAAATTCACTACTTCACCAAGTTAGACTTTGATGGTATCTAGATGTTGAACTGTCATCATTCTGTATCTGATGTCATCCATTCCGTACCTGGGATGCCAGAAATAGTGTCACACAACACCTCGTCTATCCTTACTCCTTAGATGCTTCTCCCTCGACCTCTATTTGCTATATTATGGTCACTATATTCACAATTTTATGTACTGGAAATATCAGAGCTCTCTTTCACTTCTTAGTTCATTTCTGAAAATGTATTTCTCAGTGTCTCCTGTGGCTCCTACCCAACCCTTCAGTTCACAACAGCAATGCCTGTCTGATTTTTGTATTCTCTTCTTAAGAGTTTTAGACTACCTTATCATTAATATTGGTAGCATATCTACCTCAGGTCTATCCCCCAATTTTATGTTTTCAATGGTTCTTTGTTATTACTCTTGGAATGAAATTCAGATTTTTACAATCCCATAGTATATGGCTCAAGTGCACACAGAGTTCATGAATTGTCCCACTTACTGAATTTCTTCTAAACCAAACCATCAAAGATGGACCCTTTGAGACTTTTGAGAACTGACTGGATCATGAGAGCTTTGTCTTCATAAATGATTTCACCCATTTGTGGCTTCAAAGGTAATTACATAGGTACCATTTCTACAAAAATAAGCTTTCTCTCACCACCCTGCCAGATCTCACAATTTTGATACCTCCTGCCATGTGATGACCCAGCAGGAAACCCTCCCTAGACACTGACCTTTAGCCAATGTCAAACTCTCAGACTTACAGAACTATAAGCTAAATAAATATCTTACCCTCACATGAATTACTTGTCTGTAATTGCACCAATGGAAAATATTCATTCGCACCAATGGAAAAAAGACTGAGATAGCATGCAAAGGCTATTTACATAAAATCAAATACACCAGGAATGAATTAATCTCATCTCTCTGTCTCCCAGTCCAGAGATGAAAATTGCTTCCTTTGAAACATGCACTCCTGTTAGATAGCATTCATTTGGATAATTGTCTTAAACTATTTCTCTCCCTATTCTTAGAGATCTATATGTACAAAGTTACTTTCTTTGCCCAAAAGAGTAAGTCAAAAATTTATAGGCATCTGTTGTTGTATTCCAGCCAAATCAATGTAATATATGCCAACCAAATTATTATTAAAATAATATAAGATTGGTATTCATTTCCATGAAAAAGCATCATAAATATTGAAAATACATTGTAGTTTTTCTTTCCAACCAGTACATAAAATAAATAATTTCTTCTTTGCATAATAGCTAAGATGCAGCTCAACAAAGCTTTTAAATTCAGATATTTACAAGTAAAGCAAGAAAAATAATTTGTTAAAGATTCTCAGACCACATGCATTCTAGTGCTTATAATGTACAGTGTGATAAGGACTCACATGTTTCCCTGAGTGAGATGTTGTTTCATTGTGAGAATAATACCAAGACATGTCTGTTGAGAAGTAAGTAACTGAGGAAGAATTCTAATATAAAACCAAAATAAAGCCACCTTGTTTTGTGCTTCACCCCAAAACATTGGTCTCAAAAAAAAATAGCCAAATGTTGCTATGCTATGCCCTCTCTATAGCAGCTCATTTGGCACAGCACACAGGCGGAAAAAAGGTGAAGACCACAATTTCATGCCAATACTTTTGTCTTTAACAATAATACTTTAGCCACACATGTTATTTCCTATTCAATGACCCAGTGAGTAGTGGAGAGAGGCATCTTATGTGATCACAATAGCAGGTATCAATGAAAGAAAATAATGCACTTCAATACATAATGTAACATATTAACACACACACAGAGAGAGAGAGAGAAAGAGAGAGAGAGAGAGGGAGGGAGAGAGAGAGAGCCTTCAGAATTCCCACAAATTTCTGAAGTCATCTCTACATATTTCTGACTTTGTACAGGAAGGCTACTCCCTGGGGATTGATGTTTTTCCTGTCATTATTCTGAGCAGGTTCCATTGGTCCAAAATTACCATTCAGCATTTCAAGTTATCAAGGGTCTCTGCACTATGGGGCAGGCTAAGGAGTAACTTGGCTCTAACCTACTTCACTCCATTTACTCAGATCTCCTCTATCAAGGATTGTTCAGGGAAAAACCATACATATGAACATAACCTCCTTCCAGTACTGAAGATATAACTCAGTTGGTGGAAGCCCTAGGTGCCAACCAGAACACTGCACAAAACCAGGAATGGCAAACTGTACCTGTAATCCCAGCACTTGAGAGGCAAAGACAGAAGAATCAGGAGTAAAGGATTTATATTCCTGGCTCTGTCTCCAATTTGCCAGTTCTCCTCTATATCTGTGTGTCTGGCTCATGTTCCTCATATGTAAAACTAGAAGCACACTTGCTCCACAATGTTAGGCAGGGAGAATCTAACAAGATAAAGCTCAATAAAGCATTTTGAGACCAGTGTGTTGAACCCTCACCTCTCCCCCAAGATTTCTGCCTCAAGCTACCTTTATTGGTAGCTATTATTCTGAACTTTAACCAGGAGAATAAAAATTGCAACACAAGGATATTCATAACAGCAGATAATAAAAATCGGTCATTAAATTCCAATTTCCTCCTTGTAGGCATAGTGTTTTCCTAGAGGACCAGGAAAGCAACTTAATTCCTCTGCCACTGACATCTCTCACATAGAGAAAAAGCTCAGGAGTTAGAAGGTCAGAATCTGAGACAAATAGGATAGGAAGTGACTCAAAGGGCAAAAAAAGAAATATGCTCTAAAGATCAATTACCCAAAGAAATAACAGAAAAGTGCTGAAAGTTATGTGAAGCTACAAAATTAGAATTTGGGGCATGCAAAAAAAAAAAAAGAACATAAAGGAATTATAAAAGAAAAGATCACGGCTGAGAAGTTACAGATGTGCCTCCTCACTCAGCTTCAGCATTGACTTTGGTGAAGCAGCAGATGTTAATAAAGGTCACATACTGATCCTTCTCAACCTCAGCTTATGCACCCCTTCTCTGGCTGCCTTACACCCCAGAGCCCCAGCCAGCACACCTTCTTTCTATCGTTACTGCTTTCCAAGAGTCAACGCATCTGCCTGGAACTCCTTCCTTTTCTTTGATGGACAGCTGGACTGTTGGTTAAGTGGGGATGTAAAAGGATGAACTGCATATTTGAACCAGTTGTACCCAATTTTACATCTAAGGAAATAATTGTTCCCATTTTCTAACAAGAGGTTCTAGATACTCCATAGAGAGTAAAACCAGTCACGGGTCTTTAGTGCAGTGTGAGCAACCAGGCATACATAAGCTATAGAGTTACTGAGGAAAAGGGTCATTGCCACAGTGATATAAGGTAATGGTTCTCTACCTCGATTTCTCCACATGTGCATTTACGTCCCTTTCCTGAGCTGTGACCACAGCAGCCTCTGCAGAACCAGAGCCATCTGGTTTACTTCAAATTCTATACTGTCATAAATCATGCCCACATCTGTAATCCAAGCAGTGAGGAGGTAGAATGCCAGGAGTTCAGGACCACGTTTGTTGGGTTCAGGAAAAAAAAGGGGGGTAAGGAGGTTGGAGAGAGAAGGAAAGAAGGAAGGAAGAGTACCAATTTGTAAAACAAACAAATAAACCCAAGCTGGTATACCAGGCCAGGCGTAACTGAACTTGACGATTCTAATCTAACTTTGTCATCATCTTGGTCGTCATCTTGACCACTGCATGTCCACCAGTTTAATTACCATCTTGTAAGAATTCCATAGCAAAATTTCCACCTGTAAGAACCATGGCCATTATAATTTCTTTCACAATTCCTAAAGCTGGAAAAACACAGTCACACAGCAAAAGGAACACAGAATTCTTGGACATGTGTCATCATCTTCCAGAAGTCATGAATATTTAACCTACTTATTACTACTTTCAATTCTCCTCTATCATCCTTTTTCTTTCACGTGGTATGCATGGGGAGGAGGTGTGATCCGGGAATGTGACTTCTGAAGCCTGCCTTTCACATACATGAACACACACAGTACCCTTCACTGGCCACTGAATAAAGCATTAGCTCTTTGCTTCTATTCTCTCTAATGTGGTTAAATAGCTCTGCTTGCGGGGGGGGCATCAATGAACTGAGATTTGGTTCAGTAAAAATCGAGTGACACAGGTATGTCAGAGTTATTTGAAGTGATTAGATTTTTTTACTTGTGAAGGTAAGTCCAAGACATTTTGTATGCCCAAGAGAAATGCAGGAGCTGCTGAAGGAACAGTGTGCTACTGATGGTATGGAGTGGGGTGGAACAGGACAAGTTTCTGCCATAGAACACTCTGTTTCCTTCCCATGACTTGGATGGAGTTTGACATTCATGCTTTTTCTACGGAAGGACAGGCAATTGAAGTGAATCACTTTTGCAGTTTTCAGGTTAGGGATTTAAATATTCCCTGTGATCCAGTGTAACATCATGTGTACCACGAACCTGAACCACCTTGAAGTGCAATAGCAAGGAGATACCTTCCTGATAAGAGGAGCCCATTGAAATGGGTGAATCTAGGTTTTATGATATTTGACACAGAGACAACATGAGAGGCCTTCTTTCACACATTTAGAATTTTGTAAGCTGAAGAGATGGCCCAGCCTATAAAGATCCTTGCTACAAAGTCTGACAACCTGGGTTCCATCCCTCAGACTTACACAATAGAAGGAGAGAAACAACTCCCACAAACTGCCCTCTGGTCTCCCCACATGTTTATCATCATATATACACATAAACATACACAGAGAAATGTAGTTTAAAATTTTTAGAATTTTGTGGTGCTTTTACCTAGAAAAAAAAATGCTGTTTTGAGAATGAGAGAAGAGTGCAAATTACAAATTTTTTGAAAGCTAGCAAATGTTACATATGGCAGAAGTACAGAACATTACATAATATTTCAATTAACTGTGTAACACACGTGTAAAATGGTCTTTCCTTTAAAACACAGTGGCCACTTTTTCAGTTTGTTGTTGTTGTTTAGGTGCTGGGATCAAACATAAGTCCTTGTGCAAGAATTCTGCTGCTAAGCCTTGTCTAGTTCTTGGACTTTGAGACAAGTTATCTGTCTGTTGCTCAGGTTGACCTTGAACTCACTGTGTAATTAGGCTGGACTCCTACTACAGATCCTCCTGCCTTCCACTATTTCCCAAGTGCCAAGATTACAGACCTATGCCACCACCACAACCAGTTTGGCAACCTATTTTGATATTGCTTTATATGACAGTGGTGCCAGAAAGAAAAATCCTGAAAGATCATTCAGTCTTTTCTAAGGCATAATTAAATAAAATTGAATTTATTTTCTATATAAACTGTTTTACCAGAATGAATGTCGGTTTACCACGCTTGGTACTTACAAAGGCCAGGAGAGGGCACTGATTCCCTTGGAACCAGAATTCAGATGTTTGTGACCATCCATGTGGGTGCTGGGAATTGAACCCATGCCCTCTGGAAGAAAAACCAGTACTCTTAACCACTGGGCAATCTATTCAGCATTTAATTTTATTCCATTTTTTAATTTTAATTTTTAGGAAGTTTCTGCTTTAAGTTTTATTTATGAATCAATGATATGTAAATTTTTAGGATTACTATCAAATTTCAAAAATGCAACAGTTTCTGTGTTGTACCCTCTAAGCCTCCTGAGTTCTAGGCCTTGTTTCTTCTCCGTTGTCCCAAAGACTCCCAAGGTCAGATGCCATGGAGACACTTCCCATCAATAAAACTTCGCTCTCTGTACTCCTCTACCTCAGCCAATAGTGGGAATCTCTTTCGAAGCTATGTCATTCACATTTGGGTAGCTGACTGTTTGCCATTGAGACACACATCTATCTTACCAAGTATTAAATATATCTCCAAATAAACTCCTAATTTGCCAAACCTCTCACTGAGAATCCTGTTATCAGACAGGAGATGATGCATTGTGGAACGAAAAGTCAAGAAGGAAAGAGCTTTAATTCTTAACTGGTTGTATTAAAATAAGCTTACCCTTACACATTTCACCAACGCAAGTGGCTGTGAGCACACTAAGACGTTCTAGTCCCTTGGTGGGAGCAATTTCAAGGGAGGGGCCCTGGAGCCAGCCTGTCATTGGCTTCCGGGCGAATCTGCTTTCCTGCGTGGATTATGAAATTGGAATAGAGACTGAGGAGGAGTCCAACGATGTCAACTGGAGAATGCAAAACACCCACCAAGGGGTTGTCAGTGCCTGAGGTCCATCAGCTTTCAATGATTCCGCCAACGTACATTAAAATGCATTTGGATGCCTGCTACATAAAGGGAATTAACAGACAAGAAATACAGCACTCTCAAAATGAAAGTGTATCTGCTCCTCCCTGTTCCTCTTCTCTTCCCAGTTTCAAAACAAACAGCATAGTGTGCAGACAAGGCAAACGCAAACAATGCGGGGAAAATTAGAACAGGCTGTACTGAATCCAGGATGAAGCAAATGACGGACCTGGCCCACCCCGGTGCCTCCTCCACAGCCAGGTCAGGTCTTAGCTATGGTGAAGACATTGTTCCTCAACAAAGAAATTGGAATTTTGTCTCACAGAATATTAGACTTTCTAATGAGTTTCTGATCACTTGTAACTGAATGTGACAAAAAGCTACGAAGTCTTCCCAATTTACAGAGAGAAACAGGGCAGGCTTAGAGGACACCAAGCTACTTCCTGACATTCCTTAATGAGTACTTCCTGCTCAGTGGACTGGCAGTATTTAAAGAGAGAAACAGCTGCTCTTGTTACACAGCGATGAAGCCAAACTCTTCACAGTGGCTCCGGAGCAGGCACAACTTATCCTCTACTGTCAGTTCTGGTGGAGCAGCCATTGCGAGCATGGTCATGTTCCTTCTCAGGGCTTTAGGGCTGTCTGTGCCTGGGCCCCGTGTACGGACTCCACCATGCACTTTCATTCTCTTACTACCTTAAGTTACACAATCCCAGGCAATCAGTACTTGTTCTTCTGAACTCTTACATTCATTCTTCTGCCCTCAAAGACACTGCAGTATATTTAAGTTGTTTCCACTTCCGTTCCCCTCGCTCGGTTGTAACCTTCTCAATCAGGAGCATAAATTAGTCAACCTTGTACAGCTGTAGTTTTAGCACAAAGCCTGAAACACATAGATGCTCTAATAAATATCAATTATAAAAAATGGACTTCGAGAGTCGCAGGGCGACAGGGACAGGATCCTCTCAGCCTCCGAGTGACAGCGGTGGATCTGCAGTCCTCTCGGCCCCTTCCCTGACAGTGGAGAGCCTGCCTTTAGGGAGTGCTTTAACCCAGGGACTCAGGTGAGATCTGCCATTTCCTCTCCAGCGACTTTCTAAGGCTGGACCAGCCAGGGAGGCAAAAGGCCTCAGGAGTCACAGAGGAGTCGCAGGCCGGCAATGACAGGATCCTCCCAGCCTCCGAGTGACTGCGGTGGATCTACAATCCTCTTGGCCCTTTCCCTGCCAGTGGAGAGCCTGCCTCCAGGGACTCAGTGACTTTCTAAGGTGGGACCAGCCAAAATACACAGGCCTCAGGAGTTGCAGGAGAGTCACAGGGCTGCAGGGTCAGGATCCTCTCAGCCTCTGAGTGACTGTGGTGGATCAGCAACCCTTTCTACCCCTTTCCTGCATGTGGAGAGCCTGCCTCCAGGGAGTGTTCTAACCCAGGGACTTACACATCTACGCCTGGGATTTACCAGAGGAGAGCTGATCTCCCAGAAGTACTGACACAGGCTTACAGACCC
>NW_022196896.1:2224417-2242109 GCF_008632895.1 Mastomys coucha
CAGGAGGAACAAGCTCTAGTCAGAGACAGAAAGAACATCTAACACCAGAGATCAACAGATGGCGAAAGATCCTACCAATAATCCTACCAATAGAAACCAAGACTACTTGACTTCATCAGAACCTAGTACTCCAACCACAGTAAGTCCTGGATATCCCAAAACACCGGAAAAGCAAGATTTGGATCTAAAATCACATCTCACGATGGTGCTACAGGAATTTAAGAAGGACAAGAATAACTTTCTTAAAGAAATACAGGAGAACCCAAGTAAAGAGGTATAAGCCCTTAAAGAGGAAGCAAAAAAATCCCATAAAGAATTAGAGGAGCTCATGAGTAAACAAGTAGAAGCCCTTAAAGAGGAAACACAAAAAATCCCTTAAGTAATTACAGGAAAACACAAACAAACAGGTGAAGGAATTGAGCAAAATCATCCAGGACATAAAAATGGAAGTAGAAACCATTAAGAAATCACAAAGACAGACAACTCTGGAGTTAGAAATCTTAGGAAAGAAGTCAGGAAACATAGAAACATAGATGCAGGCATCACCGACAGAATACAAGAGATAGAAGAGAGAATCTCAAGGACAGAAGATACCATAGAAAACATTGGCACAACAGTCAAAGAAAATGCAAAATGCAAAAAGATCCTAACCCAAAACATCCAGGAAATCCAGGACATAATGAGAAGACCAAACCTAAGGATAATAGGTATAGAAGAGAGTGAAGACCTCCACCTTAAAGGGCCAGTAAATATCTTCAACAAAATTATAGAAGAAAACTTCCATAACCTAAAGATAGAGATGCCCATGAACATACAAGAAGCCTATAGAATTCCAAATAGACTGGACCAGGTGACAGCAGATGCTGGAGAGGTTGTGGAGATAGAGGAACACTACTTCATTGCTGGTGGGATTGCAAAATGGTACAACTACTCTGGAAATCAGTATGGTGGTTCCTCTGGTAATCGGGCATAGTTCTACCAGAGGACCCAGTTATACCACTCCTGGGCATATACCCAGAAGATGCTCCAACATGTAATAAGGACACATGCTCCACAATGTTCATAGCAGCCTTATTTATAATAGCCAGAAATTGGAAACAACCCAGATGTCCCTCAACAGAGGAATGGATACAGAAATTGTGGTATATCTATACCATGGAGTATACTCAGCTATTAAAAGCAATGAATTTATGAAATTTTTAGGGAAATGGATGGATCTGGAGAATATCATCCTGAGTGAGGTAACCCAATCACAGAACGCACATGGTATGCACTCTCTGATAAGTGGTTATTAACCCAGAAGTTTGGAATATATGAAGAACAACCCACAAACCACAAGAAACTCAAGAAAAAGGAAAACCAAAATGTGGACATTTCATTCCTTCTTAAAAGGGGGAACAAAATACTCATGGAAGGAGTTGCAGAGACTATGGAGTAGAGAGTGAAGGAAGGACAAGCCAGCCTGATATAGCTATCTCCTGAGAGGCTCTGACAGTACCTGACTAATACAGATGTAGAGGCTCACAGCCATCCATTGATCTGAGTACAGGGTCCCCAATGAAGGAGTTAGAGAAAGGACCAAAGGAGCTGAAGGGTTTGCAGCCCCCTAGGATGAACAACTATGAACTAGTTATATGAACTAACTAGTACCCTCAGAGCTCCTAGGGACTCAACCACTAACCAAGGAGTATACCTAGTAGGACTGATTGTTCTGGCAGCATGTGTATAGTAGAGGATTGCAAAATCAATCATCAATGGGAGGAGAGGTCCTTGGTCCTGTGAAGGTTCTGTGCTCCAGTGTAGGAGAATGCCAGGGCCAATAAGTGGGAGAGGGTGGGGTGGCAGGCATGGGGAGGAAGGAGCCAACAGGGGTTTGTTCTTGTTCTTTTTGTTTGTTTGTTCCTGGGAGGGGAAACTGGGAAAATAAAAATCATGACATGTAAATAAAGAAAATATCTAATAAAAAAAATGGATGTCGTCTTTTTCCTTTTTCTCACATAAAGGAATCCCCCAAATTGAAGCTGCCAAGGGGACTCCTGTCACATAGTGAATGCAGTCGTCGATTTATTGTTTCTCAAGGATACTTAAGTTATCCATCCACAAAGTTGTCATGCTCAAGGTGAAACCTGAAATATACTCTATTTGTGATCATCCTATGAAGTCTTTTCAGTTCAGACATATTCTATTAGACATAGATTTTAGATTTTTAGAAATAGTAAACACTAAGTGTCTAGCTATCTTACAAAAGATTCCTCTGATTTCTTAGATTCAAATATTTGAGACTTCCAGACAGAAATAACCTCAATAATACTAGAAATATAAGCTAAATCTGACTTTCTCCAGAGACATCTCTGTAAGGCGTACATCCTCACATTCCTCTCAAATGTGCAGCCAGCTGCTCAGCAGAGCTGAGGCTCCATTTCAGCCAACTGCAGTCCAGTTTAGTTTCAACTGGACTATCGTAATCAGCCAAACTGAAGGTGAATTCTGTATGACTTGTTCAGGTGCAGTTTAAGTGTTAAAAAAAGTCTTCTTGATGGACTGGCCCATTTACTCACTCCCTCTCTTTCTTTCTTTCTTCTCCATTCTCCTTCATCAACATTCTCATCCTCCTTCCCTTCTTCCCTCCTCCCCATCTGTCTGTCTCCTGAGAATGTGAACACATTTTTGAGTGTAAGAAACCCCCTGCCTTAATCAAGTTTTGGAACAAACCTAGTTATGTGCAAGAAAGATTTGTTATTTCTTTTATGAGTTTGTCTTAAGGAGAATGAAATTTCATGAGCCATATATTATAAATGCATGCTAGACCAGAGTGGTATCGTAAAACCACTTGTTTGAATATTGGGAAATTCTAAACACATCCCGGAACCTCGGTTTTCATCTGAGTTAGTTTTCTATCGAGTTTAAACTACGTGGTAATGAAGTCAGTAAGGTTTTGCTGAGAATCTTTGATGGTTGCAATAGAGGGAAAAAACATATATTCATCCTCAAAAGCATTGTCAGACTTTGTCAAAACCAATCTAGATGTCCTCCCTTGGTTTCCATACCATTCTATTACACACATCTTTACTGAGACACCTCATATGATACTATACTATAATAAGACTAGGTTCTGTTTTCCTTCTTCCTCTCTTGACTCTGAGGTACTTAAGGTCAAGATTTGCATCTATCCAACCCTGTGTGTCCAAAAATTCAGAAAGTTCCAGATATAGTAAGGAATCCATAAATGTTTGTTGAATTCAGGAGTAAAGAACTAAGAAATGTGATAGGCAATTAAAATAAATATATTTCTATTCAATTCTTAAGGTCAGCTTCTCTTAAATCCTTCCTGTTTAGTGGGAGTGTCTGTATCCTCAAAGAGACGTAAAGTTCTTGATATTTTGGAAATGTCTGGCTTAAAGGACCCCACTTAGACCAATTGACCCTCTTTTGCAACTAAAATGGGAAACTACAAGAGCTCTACCACAGCGCACTGAAATGAGGCTCACTGCATCTGGCAACCCTTAAAGCACAAGTGGATAATGGCATTAATTCATGTTCATGTCGATGTGAAGGACAAGTTGTTTTAAAAAGTATTGTGATAAAGGCTCAGAGAGCTGGATAAAGGATGGGATTGGAAAAAAAAACTAAGGGAAGGTGTCCATTAAAAATGATGTTAGAGGAAAACTTCAAGAGTATAACTGACTACCTAGGACCACAAAATGGAGTATGTCCATAGGGATTCTGTAAGATTTTGTTAAATCTTTGCAACATAAACTTGGGCTAAGAACTCTGTCACCAAAAGGAAGGGGGAAACTGAAAAGAGAAGATTCAGGGAGCCTTACCACTCACCCAGTCAGCCTGCTGCCAGGGTCTTGAAGCTAGGCTCTAAACTCCTTGCCTTCACCAACTCTAGGGATCAGTGCTTCTCTGCACAAAAACCCTTAACACACATCACACCCCACATCCTCTGAATCACAACTATCCCTCCCTCAGCACAGCTGTATTATATGTACATGTGTGTGCGTGTATACATATACACTCTCTTAGATCTCTTCCCATGTAGGGAGACACCTGTAAATCCTTCATTTTAGCTCATAACTTGGGTACATACACATTATTCAAATTGAAGCACTTTTGAAGAGGTGTTCATTTTTAACTTTATTGTATGTACACATGTATGCATGACATACATGAGTATAGGTTTATATGTGTCCAACAGTTTGTGTGGAGATCATAGGATAACCTGATTCTCTTCTTCTACCTTTATGAGGACCCAAGATTGAACTCAGGCTGTCATGTTTCATGCTAAGAATTTTAGCTGAAACATCTCACCAGACCCAAGCAATTTTTTTTTTAATGTGAAAGCGGATGCTACTTGCAATTTTACTAAAATTTTAGTTAACTTCCTAGGCAAAACCAGAGTACTCCCTAATTCATAGCACCAAAACAACATAACTAAATGAAAGCACGTGCCATCAAGAAAAGACATTGTATCAAATATGAGATGAGATGTGATTTTCTTAACACCTTAACCTCCTATGCCCTATTACATCCTAATGTAACCCAGTCTTCTCTAAGAAACTCCCTTCCAACTGGGCCTCCATAGAAACACTGATAATTAGGTACATCTCCAGCAATGTTATCCAGAGAAAGAAGTTCTTCTCCTCTGTCTGACACTTCAGAGAGTTGTCCCCAGCCTTGGGCCGCTTTTCCTATCCCTCTTTAATGAGCTCGCACAGATCCTCAGGGCTCTCTCAGACACTTGCCCATGTAAGGTTTTTTTTTTTTTTTTACCTGAGGAACAAACCAGTGAGGCCAAACTTGCCTCTATATCCACTTTTTTGAACAGCTGTGCTTAGACTAAAACCAAAAACTATATAAACCAAATTGTGGAGCTATCAGTCAAATTGAAATTTAAGAACTAGCTGGTGTTGACTATAGAAAATAATATAAAAATCAAAGTAAAGAAAAGCTGTTTATGTATTTATTTTCAGTCTTTAAATCTTAATCTGGAGGTATGTTAGAGGGATTTTTCATTTTTAAAGGCATATTTTATATGTTCCTACTTTTAAAAAGTGTTAGGCAACTTACACTAAAATATGAGCACATATTCATAAGCTGAAATCAATTTAACTGTCGAAAAATACAGGAAGAGAATTTACTCTTTTGATTCTAGTTTAAGAGACCTACATGAGGTGGTGGGTGGAGTTACTTTGTTCCATCAGAAAATGGAGTTCTACTTAGGAGTTATAGGAAACTCTGCTCCTGATTTGTCACTAAGCCAAGCTGCAAAGATGTATGAAGCATTCTTTTCTCTACCTCATTCCCCACGTACAAAACCACTCTCCCCCAATCTTTCCCTCCTTTTAGTTTGGGTCACGGTGTTACATAGTAGAGGAAAGATGTGATTTTACAGAACACCCAGGCAAGTCAATAGAAGATCATATTTTGGAAAATGAGAGGCCAGTCACACTGAAATCTCTCTCACGGTTACTGTCTCAAGAGGAAGGTAATTATTAGGAACACTGAAATGGATCTTTGGAGAGATAATGTCTTGAGAGGCAGGAAATGAGAGGGCACAGAAACATGGAATGTGTGCCTTTGGGCCGATGCATTAGCAAATCTCTGACCACAGAGGTTCATCCACTGCCAGACTGGAGAGAGCAATGGGGAGGGAGCAGCAGTCTGATCACTGATTGACAAAAGTTTCCAGGGCAGAGCAGTAGAATTATTTAAAGGCACCTCAAGTGGGATTTGATTGCACATCCTCATGAAGTGCCAGTATGGATGATTCACATTTCCTGGGGATGACCAGTCATCTGTTATTTCAGAGGTTTTAACACTTCTGAATTCCAATCAGCATAGCCTGGTGAGTCTGAAGCCCTGTATCTGATGAGACCTGTAATTAAAAACCCAAATCATATCTGAACAGCCACCACTAGTCTGCTTGCATTTTGTGCTCAATTTACTTTTCACTTGAGGTGAAAAATCTAATTATATGAACAACAAATAGCATTATTCCCCCCCTTGGCAAAAGCCCTGTGTTAAGTGTCACCAATTATTTAGCTAATCATAACTGCATGCATGGCACGGTTAATCCCTTAACAGCATCATCTATTCTGGGTCAGGAGTTTTCTCTTACTCAGCTCCTAATGAATTTCTTTTCTTAAGATTCATTAAGTGTGATCTCAGCAGCACTTCATGGAGTTAACTTAGTACTAAAATGGTCACCTGGACAGGCTATACTCTGAACCAGATCCAAGCAAGAAAGCATTTCTGATGAGCTTCCAATCCAGGAGGCTGATTCATGGATGGGAAAATCCAGCAAATGTTTCCAAGAACCCACTAAATACCCAGCAACACCATTTGCTAATTATATAACATGAGAAAAATGATGTTATTGTATAATTCTTATGTTTCTTCCCCAAAACTTAATATTTCCTGCACATAGTTTTTTTATGAAGATTAAAGAAGATACTGTAGTATTTCCAACTATCACACAAATAGTACATTTGATGCCAACAGTTGAGTATATTCAACTGAACACTATACTAGGTATTCTACACGCCTGAGTAGAATACTCAGTGGGTAGTAGCTATGCAATACTGTCTATTCATTTGCTTCTCTCCTTATGAATACTCTGAGCAAACAACTCCAGATAGTGAACTGTTTTCCTTCCTTGTGTTGGAGTAGCTTATGTGCCTATACATCTTTGAGAAAAAATCCCTTTAGTAAGGGAGATGAATATGTTATCAAGAAGTCTCAAATGTTACACATTTTCAAAAGAATGAAAGGGCCCCAAAAATGGTATTTCTAGCTCCCTCCTTTTCAGTCTACTTATGAAATAAACAGGCAATGGGGATTTCCATTGTAAAGCAAGAAATCTATCAAATAAGAAAACTCAATGCGAAGAAATGAGTATCTAACTCATCTTCCAATTCATTTCCTGACCAGTCCTTGGCTTTCACCAATAATGTGCTAGGGTTAATGATTCCCAGCAGGCAATCTCCCTCACATAGTCAGGTTGTTCTAAAGATTTTTCTCTCAAGATCTTCTTATTTCCTTGTAGTGTTTTGACACAGCACCATCTTTCAAGACAAAACGCGCAAGAAATGTTCAGTGGGAGCATTTGTTGGCAAACCCAGGCCATAGGGCACATTTAGTTTTTTCCATTTTTGTATGTGGTACAGCAGATAAGAAATATTTTGAAGTGGTTTAAAAAGCCAACAGGACAATGTTTTATGTCATATGATTATATGAGAATAAAATTCTAAATATATAAATAAAATTATACAAAATACCCATGATTATTGTTTTTATATCCTATGATCACTTCTGCTAACAATTATAGAACTAAGAAGTTGCAATAGAAATTGTGTGTTCTCCAAAATCTAACATATTTACTGTCAGGCCATTCATAAATTATGTCTATCCACCCTTGATTTAAGTCAAATAAGATGTGGAACGTGCACATCTACCACATCAGCTCATTGTAGTAAGACATAAAAACCCAACAGTGTCAAAAGTCTGTCTAGAAGTCCCATGGTAGTTTGAACGAGAATGGCCCCAATACTCTCATATTCTTTTTTTAAATTTTTTTAGGGATATATTTTTTCAATTTTTTATTTGATATTTTCTTTTTATACATGTCATATGATATCTCTTTTCTCAGTTCCCCTTCCAAAAAAAAAAGAAATAAAAACAACAATAACAAGGGAGGGGGAGGGAACAGGGTTTTTTGTTTTTGTTGTTGTTGTAGTCTCATATTCTTGAATGCTTAATCCTCAATTATTAGTACTGCTTGGGAAGAATTAGGAGATCTTATTGGAGGAGGTATGTCACCAGGGATAGGCACTGAGGTTTCAAAAACCCATGCCAGGCTTTCTCCCTCTCTCTCTCTCTCTTTCTCTCTCTCTCTCTCTCTCTTTCTCTCTCTCTCTCTCTCTCTCTCTCTCTCTCTCTCTCTCTCTCTCTCTCTCTTTCTCTCTTTCTCCTTCCCTCCCTCCCTCCCTCCCTTTCTCCCTCCCTCCCTCCCTCCCTCTTTCTCCCTCCCTTCTTCTCCCTCTCCCTCTCTTTCTCTCTTTCTTCTGCTTCCTGTATAACGGGATGTAAACCTCTCAGCTTTTGCTCGAGTGCCATACCTGCCTACCTGCCTGCCAGTTCACACTATGATCATCATAGATGAACCCTCTTAAACCATAGGCAAGCCCCCAATTAAATGACTCCATATAAACTTCATCATGGTATCACTCCACAGCAATAAAACAGTAACTAAGACCAGACTGTTGGCTAAAATCTGCCAAAAAAGAACAATCTGCTCATAAGCATTTGATGGGGTTTATTCAGGGGACAATTTTCATTATTGAGAAGTTTTAAAGAAATTTCTGCCATTTTGAAGTTTGCTGTCCTGTCCCCAAGTTGCTTATACCATTTCTTCAGGAGTTTTTCAGGCTTACTTAAATTCATCTCTGGTCCCAGATAAACTGTGTTGATTGACAATTGAGGCTGTACTTTCTTCCTGCTCTTTCATTCTCAATTATATTTCAGCTGATAATATTAACACATAAACAAATGGTTGTCAGCCAGAAAAAAAAATATTACAGAATATGAGGGGAATGAAAATTTCTCTGGAAATAGTTGGAACCAATATTTTAATGTAGCTACTTCTTCCTCTTTGACCTAACAACAAGAACAAGCTGTGGATAATGGAGTCCAACTTTGGAAGCCATATCAAATGGCTTCTATGAAAAGAGGACTTTATTCAGGAACTACAGGCTGTGTTGGTCACTGTGTGCACTTTACTGTGACTTGTCTTAGTCACTATTCTATTTCTATGAAGAGACAGCATAACCAAGGCAATACTTATTTTTTTTTAAAAGCACATCTAATTGAGGGCTTGCCTATAGTTTCAGAGAGTTAGTCCATGGTCATCATAGTGGAAAGCATGGCAGCAGACAGGCAGTTAGGTGGGATACAGAAGTAGCTGAGAACAAGAGGCAAGAGGCAGAGAGAGGGAGGGCAGAGGAAGGGAGAGGGAAGAAAAACTGTGCCTGGCATAGACTTTTGAAACCCCAAAGGCCACCCCCACAGGCAAGGTCACACCTACTCTAAAATGTCTGGATCTCCTAATCTGTGCTTTACCAACTCAGGACTATGCATACAAATATATGAGCCTATGGGAGCCGTTGTTCTCATTCATACCTTCACAGTGGGTGATAAATAATCGGAGGGAATCTGTTATCTAAGATTGCTTTTGCTAGCCAGTTGATACACTAAACCTTAAGTTATTTCATTTGCTCTCAGAGCCTTCACCATAAACAGAGAATCATACTTCTAATTTGTAAACTTGTAAACATGAAAGCACACAAGAATTGATGCTTAGAAGATAGCCTAGTAAATTGTTATTGGTCTCTGAAGTTAAGTACTAGTTGGAGAAGACAAGATAGCAATACCAAAAATATGTCATGTTTTCACATGATAAGTACCAAAAGATCATCTGAACTTGTAGGCATAAACAGCACACAGCGTACGCAGACACACACACACACACACACTTCACATACTTCAAATATACTTAAAATGAATATAAATGTGTAGTTTATGATAATTAGCTGTTATTCATCACTCTATGGCCTTAATGAGTCTGATGATGGTGAAGTCTAATGAACCACGATTCCTACAAGCTTCATGAAGAGTAATTGGACTATGTATCATTAAAGACCTATTTATTTCTAGGCCTGTCTTCTGAACTTCCTTCAATCAGTATTAGATATTAGTAGTGGTTAATTATTATTTGTGATAGTAGTCTACATTCGTTGTCAAAGATGATATGCCACATTTTGGCTACTAGATCTTTACTAGAGTCTGGCGCTAGTGTCAAATCTAGCCCCAGAAGATTGCTGTCCATCTGTGTGATGGTTTGAAATTGGGGAAGTTAGCGATTTGGAAGAACATAAGTGACAAAGTCTTATGTGGACAAGTATGGTTTGTACTCTGAAACAAAATGAAGATAACAAACAATTTTAATACTAATACTGTTTGTGTTTCTCACAAGATAAATAAAACCATCTATAATCCTGAGTTACAGCTTCACCCAAAGGCTATGATAAAGGTATTTAAAATAGAAGAAATTAAATTCCACTGAAATTTGAGTGTTTTCTCATCCTGGGTTCATGGAAAATACTCAGAAGAGCTTTGTTCTGTAACATACTACACAGTTTTGTTCTGTAACACATCACACAGCTTTGTTCTGTAACATACTACACAGGTGGACATGGGGTAAGAAAGAATCTTAATAATAAAGTGTGTTTGTATTTGCATTTTGTTCTATGCATTCAGAGTTTTTCTTCAAATTTTAGTTAAATTCCTTTTATGAATTTAGCACTGAGAGCTGTGCATGCTCTCAAAAAGATTCAGGTTTAGATTTTAGGGTCCAGTCAGCATTGAGCAAGCTCTGAAGAAGCTCAAGAAAGGTGCTTCCTAGTCAACCTGTACTTTCTTACCCACACAGAATTATTCTCTCACACGAAAGGTCCATACAGAACAACTAGCACTCACTGTTCTGCAGCTATGCAAACTATATGGACTCTTTCAATCTTTCTGCATGTTTCTTTTACTTAAGTAGTAGATCTCTCTATATAAGATATTACTGAGGTGAACATAAATGATAACAGATTATAGCATTTATAAAAGGTCCAGGATGAGACTAAACAAATGGGAGAAGTATCTGCACACACACACACACACAAACACACACAGACCCATGCACACATGCACATGCACAAACAGAGAAAGAGAGGGAGAGATTATAAATACATGACAACAATGGTACAGGAGTCTTTTTTACAAAAATAAGTTGTTTTATTTTTTCATTTATGGACTCAGAAAAAAATTACTTTCTTCCACACATTTTTATCAAAAGTAAATATTGATGCCCATAAGCCTTTTTTTTTTTGAAAACTTTATATTTCCATTTGTAAACAGTAGTAACAGAGCTTTATGTGATCCTCTTTTCCATGTGGTCACATTGAATAAATCTCCTTTCTCTGCTTTTAACTATCTAATTTACATGTCTCTCTAGTTGACATATGAGGACCAGCTGCTGATCCTACCTTGTGAGGGCTGTCAAAGCCCTAAACACTCCATTAGCAAGGTTGTGTTCATGCACTGGGTAAATTTAGTCTCCTACTTCTAGGATGATGACACTGAGCTCGGGGACAGCCACTTGCCCAGGGCACACAGTAGAGATGAACTTCCTGTGCAATCTCATGTTCATCTGATCTATATTTTGCTTTTAACTGGGTTTCTTTAATGACTAAAAAGGACTGGCTTTAGTTGTTTTCTTTTAGTACACAAGAAAGTATTTGGTTGCACTGTTGTCTAGGTATTTTAAATTGCATGCTGAGAAAAATCAAGACAAGGAGTTTTTGTCCACAGCTGGTGGAGAGTGCTGAGAGGGCGTAGTATTAACCATGCCTTTTATTTTCTGTATTCTACTGCTTTGACATCTGGGGTCTTGCTGACTGTGGAAGGGCTGACTCCCCCAGGATAAGCCAATATTCTCCATAAATAACTCAGCTGGAGCAAACCATGTCTTGCAAACATAAATGCAGCAACCAACTTGTTGCTAAACTCCTCTTTTACCAGGTTTTCACATTCCAGATCTCTATCCACTACGCTAACCATCCAAGGGTCAGATAAAGAAATCTGAGAATGAGCCCTAAGCCTTAGAACCTACTGACATCGAAACTAGCTGACTTTAAACCTGCCTTGCCTCTCCTCCCCGAGCTCCTGCCCACACATTTCCCCACTCAGGCCTCAGTGGAGAAGCTTTCCTTCTCTAGCGATTCATGAAGATCTTTCTCAGTGACAGTCACGTCTTCATATTGGCTTTGCTATACCTGAAAAATAACAAAATCTATATTTCAAAACAGATTCCAATAGGCAGATGGGGGGTGTTGAGCAAAGAGTAAGGGGACATTAGAGAGCCTTGATTCTCTGTGGGGAACTCAAAAAAGGGAGTCTGAACTGCAGAGCCATCTGTCCTGCCTCCCCCTCCCTTTCTTCACTTCTCTGAGTGAGTCTTTACATAACTAAACAGTGAGTAGAGAAAGAATACCAACAGGGAGGGAACAGACAGCTCACCACAGATGTTCAGCACTCTGGAGAGTTCCCCTAAATTTTTTTTTTTTTTAGGAACCTCCATTCAAGAATAAATTGGAGTTCCTAAGTTTGATGCTGCAAAGGATTTTAGGACCAATCAGTTAAGTGTGTCAGAGATGGTCATGGGATTAATATTTTAATATAGGCTTAACCTTGAAGGGAGGTGCACAGAAGAAAGACACTTCCAAGTCCTTCCAAAGGGTGAATTGAAAAGAATAACGTGTACTCAAGTGGGATACAGGCTTCCCCAAAAAAAGATAAGTAATTAAGCTATGGTCTTTGATAATCTTTTGATGGCTGTCAGGTTACATCTCAAAACATCGCTCAGAAAACTTTCCTGCCCCCCCAACCCCTGCTCCATTTTGTGAGCTGACCCTGAGGAGGCCTTAGGTAAAATCTGATGAGGTTAAACCAGAAGCCACTAGGGATGTACAGGGATTTAGTGCATGCCCTTTGCTCATAATATAGTTTTTGATGCAACATCTTAAATCCTGGATCTTTATGGGGTGGGAAGAGGGAGAGAGAAAAAATACTTTATGTAATTGTTAATTGTGCTTAGATTTTTTTTCATGTATGTGGTTTAAGGATTTTTAAGGTTTTTTTTAATTTTTGATATTATGATATATTTACATCATTTCTCCTTTTCATTTTCTTCCTCTAACACTCTATATACTACACTTTGCTCTTTCAAATTCATGGTCTATATTTCACTGATGATGTTACATGTATATATGATTATACACATATATATTCCTAAATATAAGCTACTCAGTCTGTATAATGTTACTTGCACGTATATTTTCGGAGCTGACTACTTGGGATGGAATAACCAACTACTGTGCTCTTCTCTGAGAAAGAATATTTCTCCTACTTTCAGCATTCCTTAGTTGTCTCTAGTTTTTTTTTTTCATTTATTAGCTCACATTTTTATTAGGCATGAAAGTATTTAATCTTTTTGAGTTTATAAGAAACACCATGATGAGAATTGGTGTGCTCACATCCTCAATGTGTCCTTAATCACTAGAAGAGGAACTACTCAAATGCTGTCAGTTCTTCATTGGGTTCTTTTTTATTATTGAAAATAGATTCTTTTCCTATACACTATGTACTGATCATACTTTCCCCTTCCTCCACTCATTGCAGTACCTCTACTTCTCTTCCCCTCCAGATCCACTTCCTTTCTGTCTCTTATTAGAAAAAGAACAGGCTTCTGAGAGATAACAACCAAGCATGGCAAAATAAAATATATGATAAGGCAAAAACTTTCATATCAAAATCGGACGCTACAACCCAACAGGAGGAAAAAGTCCCAAGAGTGAGCACAAGAGTCAGAAGACCACTTAATCGCATACTCAGGAACCTCTTAAAAATACTAAGCTAACAACTGTACTTAATGCAGAGACCTTGGTGTAAACCCATATAGGTCTTGTGCTTGCTGCTTCAGGCTCTGTGAGTTCATTTTGCCTTGTTTAGTTGATCCAGCGGGTCATGTTCTCCTAGTGTCCTCTACCTTCTTTGACTCTTACAATCTTTCTGCCTCTTCTTCCACGGGATTCCCTGAGCTCTAAGTAGAGGGATTTCTTAGAGATCTCCAATTTAGATTCTCTCTTCACATAATTTTTGGCTGAGAGTCTCTGTTTCTGATCCTACCTGGTGCCAGGAAAAATGTCTATGACGATTGGATAAGGCACTGATCTATGACCAATATAGCAGAATATCATCAGGAGACAATTTTTTCTTTGTTTTTGTGTTGTTGTCATTTTCTGTTTTTGTTGTATTTGTTTGATGAATCATGTTTACTTTTACCAAGCAGTGTCAGGTATGGGTTCTTTCTCCTGCAGTGGGCCTTAAGTCAAATTAGACATTGGTGGGCTACTCTCACAAGTTCAGGGCCACCATTGCCCTAATGTATTTTTCAGGCAGAACAAACTGTAGATCAAAAGTTTTGTGGCTGGGTTGGTATCACAGTTCTCTTTCAGTAGTCTGCAGAATGCCTTCCCACGCCAATGGGCATAGAATTTAAAAGTAAAGGCTCCATGTAGAAACCAGCTCAACTTCTCCATGTTCAATGAATTATATGGATGTTGTTATCCACAATGGGGCTCCACTGTCAATTTGTAGAGAGCAACCTATTGTCTTAGCATCAGCCTGGGTTGTTTGTGGGTTTCCATGGGACTCTCATGACGAACAACTCAATTGAATGCAACTCAGATCTACCACTGAGCCTTGCCTTATCTGGTAGAACCAGAATTTATCCAAACTGAAATCTCTTCCACAGAGTTGAATAGCTTAGGCTCTGTATCTCCCATTACTAGGAGTCCTCATTAAGACTCCCTTCACAGATTTCAGAAAGTTTACAGTATACTAGGTTTCCACAGCATCCTCCAAATGAATCCCCCCAAATCTAGTCATTTTTCTCCCTCCATTGCATCTCCCCTTACCTAATCTTTCTTCCTCCTATCCCCACCCACCTCCAGTCTACCCACTAAATCTATTCTATTTCCCTTTCCCAAGGAGATACATACATCCCCCCCCCAACCCCTTTTCTTTAACTAATCTCTCTGGTCTACAGACGGTTGCTTGGTTATTATTTATTTATGATATATAAGTGAGTACATACCATGTTTTAAGTATGACATATATAAGTAAGCACATATTTGTCTTTCTGAGTCTGAGTTACCTCACTCAAGATGTTTTTTTTGATCTCAGCCAAAGGCCAAGAAGCAATGGGGGTGATATTTTTTCTAATTCTATCCGTTTGCCTGCAAATTTTATGATGACATTTTTTTAATATCTGAGTAATACTCCATTGTATAAATGTACTACATTTCCTTTATCCATTTTTTGTGTAGGACATTAGGTTGTTTCTAGTTTCTGGCTATGAATAAGGTGCTGTTAACATAGTTAAGCAAATGTCATTATGTTAGGATGGAGCATCCTTTGAGTATACGCCCAAGAGTAAAATACTGGGTAGATCTATTTACAAATATCTGAGGAATCATCATTTTTATTTCCATACTGTCAGTACAAGTTTGTACTCTCACCAGCAATGGGGGGTCTAAGCCAACATGAGCTGTCACTTGTGTCATTGATTTTAGCCATTCTGACAAGTATAACATGGAATCTCAAAGTAGTTTTGGCTTGCATTTCTCTGAAGGCTAAGGATGCTAAAAATTTATTTAAATGTTTCTTAGCCATTTGAGATTACCCTATTGATAATTCTCTGTTTTGATCTATACCTCATTTTTATATTGTATTATTATGGTTTTGAGGTTTACTTTCTTTCTTTTTCTTTTTCTTTTTTTTTTTTTTTTTTTTTTAATTTTGAGACAGGATTTCTTCATATAGCCCTGGATGTCCTGGAACTCACTCTGTAGACCAGACTGGCCTTGAACTCAGAAATCTACCTGTCTCTGCCTCCCAAGTGCTGGGATTAAAGGTGTGCACCACCACTGCCCGGCAAGGTTTACTTTCTTGAATTCTTTATATATACTTTGAATTTTAGCTCTCTTATCAGATGTGGACTTGGTAAAAAAAAAAAAATCCCATGTGTAGGTTACCATTTTTCCCATTGACAGGGTCCTTTGCCTTACAGAAGTTTGTCAGTTTCATGAGGTCTTATTTATTTTTGATCTTAGTGCCTATGCTATCAGTGTTCTGTTCAGAAAGTCATCTCCTATGCCAATGCAGTCATCAAAAAACCCAGGATAGCTAAAGCAATAATAAACAATAAATGAACTGCTGGAGGTATCACCATCCATGATTTCAAGTTGTACTACAGAGCTTTAATAAAAATTGCATGGTATTGGCATAAAAGGAGAAATATTGATCAAAGGAACTAAATTGAAAACTCAGACTTAAACCAAAATATGTATGGATAACTGCTTTTTTGAAAAAGAAGCCAGAAACACTCTGGAGAAAAAAAAACAGCATCTTCAACAAATAGTGCTGGTCAAACTGGATGTCTGCATGTAGAAGAATGCAAATAGATCCAAACGTATCACCCTTCCCAAAACACATCCAAGTAGATCAAAGACCTCAACATAAAACCAGATACACCAAACCTGATTGAAGAGAACATGGGGACATTTTCTATAGTTCTTTGTGTAGGGTTCAGGCTTTGTAGTTTTTCCTCCATACACTTTGGCATGTCTATCAATGTTGGTCTTCTTCTAGGAGACACGGTCTCCTAGAAAACTGCAGCATCCTCTGACTCTTATAATCTTCCTGCCCCTCTTCTACAAAGTTCTATGAGTCTTAGGTGTGGCACTTGTTTTGTAGATGTATCCACTGGAACTGAGCTCCCCAACTGCCTTTTGGTTGTTTGGGATTTTCTGTAATGGTCTCTGCCTGTTGTAAAAAGAAGCTTCCTTGAGGAGAAGCGAGGACTACATTCATCTGTAAATTTAAGGACAAATATGTAGAATGTATTTGGGGATTGTGCTGGTTTAGTAAAGTGGCCTGCATGCCATGATTGCAGCCGTAGGGTTTTCATAACATGCTGGTCATCTTGTAATTCATACATGGCATGCTTGGGTAGGACTGCAAGCTTCTTCCCCTTTTAAAAAGCTTGCATAGTACTTTCTGGTCCTCAGGGAAGTGGTGTCAGGTCACTTCCTATACAGCAATTCTTGCTTCACTAATACTAAGAGGCTTCAACTAGATACCTGGGTGAGGGGTTTCTTTCTTTTTCATGCCTCCCTAAATGCAAGGTTAAAAAGTTTATTTCTTTTCCTTTCATCCTCTACTCCTTTCATGTTTAGTGTTTCCTGAAGCAGGCAGAAGAAGTCTGGCTCTACCAGAATCCTGACAAAGCTGTGGAAAAACTGTTGGGTCGGACCTGGGGCGTGGGATGATAGGAATGGTGACTTATATCACCTGCACCTGTTCTTCCACCTGTTCCCATCTGGGCAAGAGCAGGGTACAGGTACAGAAGCATCTCCATCAATCTCTAGTTGTCCAGTGTGGAGGTAAAGGAAAGAACTGAGTCATCCTGATCCCTGACTCTATGAAGGATTAACTCAGACTTTTTTTTTTAACTTTTATTGCATTGTGATGAGAAAAGTTACATGATTTCAATTTGTCTGAATTTGTTAAGATTTAAAAACATATTTTAAGTAAATAGAATTAAATCACATTCTTGTTTCCTTTACCCCAACTCCTCCCAGAGACCCCCTCTTCAATACCTACAGTATCTTTTTTGTCGTATTCTTTAAAATTTATAAAATACTATAACAATAAAAATGAGTATTATAAAAGTTGTTTGATATAAAACAATAATCAATTTAACAGTGTTATGTAGATGTTTGTCTACAGCAAGACTAAAAATACATACATTTTTCTCAATATGAATTTTAAATAACTCCAAACATATTAACTGTATATTTCAAAATAACACATCACTACTAGTATTTTCTTTTCTTTTTTTCATTGTAATAAGGCTCTATTTCAATGACCCTCACATCACCAAAGGATTTTACCCTCCATCGTAGCTAAGCTGAGAGTTGATAGTTCTGCTGCACCAAGAAATGAATTGTAGGCTCAATTT
>NW_022196896.1:2242998-2246829 GCF_008632895.1 Mastomys coucha
GGGTATAATAGTCTGGGCTGGCATTTGTGTTCTTGTAGGGTCTGTATGACATCTGCCCAGGATCTTCTCTGGTGAGAAATCTGCCGTAATTCTGATAGGCCTGCCTTTATATTTTACTTGACTTTTTTCCCTTACTGCTTTTAAAATTCTTTCTTTGTTTAGTGCATTTGGTGTTTTGATTATTATGTGACAGGAGGAATTTCTTTTCTAGGTCCAGCTAACCAGCATCAATTGGCCCAGTAGTTCCTTCTATTCTGGACTCTAAAGCCAGTGCCACATGGCCCAAGCTGCTGAGTTCTGCTACTTACTGGAGCTGCAACATAGCCCCCTTGTTCTGTTACAGTATCACCAGCTTTCTGTTTTCCAACTCCTTCACTGGCTGAACTTGGCTGTCCTGGAACTTGCTCTGTAAACTGACTAACTCAGACTTTTTAAAATTAAAATCTGTCATTGGTGGATATTCATCAAACATAGCGGTGGGCTTCACAAAGACAATTTCTTTGAAAAATCTCTTAATTTGATCAAATTCACCACCTCCCATCCCTAACATCTCAGAGGATAAGTAAAGGGAAGAAAAGTAAGTAGATGGGGGAAATTAAAGATGAAGGGAAGAAGTAAGGCAGTTTCAGATAAAGATACTATGAGAAGATTGTTTTTAAAGGTAAATAAATGCAATTTGGTGACCTAAATCAATACTAAGAAAGTTGAAGAGGGAAAAAGCCAGACCCAAGCCAATCTGTGCTCTTTGAAAAGGGCTATTTAAAAACAAGTTGTAGGGAGAGAACAAAACAAGTCCGGTTAACCAACTGAAATCATATATTAAATAAAGGAAATGTGAAGGAAAGAAATTTGGTTGGCGATTCAGAATGTGTCTCTGTTAATTCCCTTTTCTGGGTATAGACTCAGCACCAGTCTCTACGCTGTGCCACACACACAAGTAAAGGGCAGCGTCTGGCTTTATGCAGTTCCACACATGTGTGAAGGTACAGAGCTGTGTGTGCCTTAGCTGGAGTCTAATGTCCAGACCATATTCCAGTTTCATCAAACATTGTATGGTTTTTATCTCACACTCTATCGAAAGGTATTCTGCAGACTCATGACACCTGCTCCAACTATGACCAACCATGACCAGAGCAGAAAAGAGCCTTGAGGCGTGTCATAGTTATCTCAATAATGGGTTTTGAAAAATAAGTTTTGGCCACTGTTTCAGTCAATGCAAACAAAAGAGGGTTTTCTCCACACCTATGTAGTATGTGCATCCAAAGGTTCCTATATGGTTGGTCCAACTTCTAGCATAGTAAATGATATGCCCAATATTGACTTTAGCTTTCAGAAAGAACAATCTACTTGCATAAGGCAGAAACCACATCTGCAAAACACACATACACACACAAACACACACACACACACACACAAACTTAATATAAAAGATAATTAAATCAAGAAACATTGGTTTATAAAAGAACAACAATCACACTATAGGTGACAAGACAACCAAATTGCAAACTTAATAGAAAATAAAGTTAACCTTTTTATATTAAGATTTCAATAGACTCAAAGTGCTACTTATTAACACTAACGTACAATAATAGCATCATTACTAAAGTTTTTGGTTTTTGTTTTAAGACAGGGTCTCATGTATTCCAGGCTACCCGCGAACTCACTACCTAGCTGCGGTGGTTTGAACAGCTAGGCCCACGGGAAGTAGCCCTGTTAGGAGGTGTGGTCTTTGAGGAAAGTGTCATTGTGGCAGTCCTCTTTGAGATCCTATGCACAAGCTTCACCCAGGGGAGAAAAGAGACTCTTCCTGGCCACCTCAGACCACAATGTAGAAGTCTCAGCTCCTTCAGCATCAAGTCAACCTGTGAGCTGCCATGCTTTGCCTCATGACAATAAAGGACTAAACCTCCAGAGCATAAGCCAGCCCCAATGAAATGTTTATTATCAGAGCTGCCTTTGTCACTCTGTCTCTTTGCAGCAGTGGAAACTCTAGCTAAGATAATAGCCAAGAATGACCTCCACCAGCTCTGCTCCAAGCCTCTGTTACCTTCAGCAGGTTGTTGACCTTGTGAGACTCAGTTTTCCTAACTGGGGAATATTGAAGCCATCCTTACACATATGCATATTGTGTAGATGCTGCCTAAGGTTTGAGTTTCTATCATCCCTTCACTGCTGCTGTGAGAAAGATGTAGCCCAAGGTAGAGAACACAAAATCAGGCTCCCGGTGGGGAACACGGGCTTGCCTGCAGCCCTGCCATTTCTTCTCTTTGTTCCACTTATATTTCAACTGTGAGTGGATTTTCTTCTCTTAATATTAGTTTGGCTATTTTATAGTAGACGAATCCCCCTGGCTATGTCTGTGTGTATAACCTAGTCTCTCTTGAAGGAGAGGCAGTGCCCTTCACAAACTGCAGAAAATCTGCTTTGAGAACAGCTCTAAACCATCAGCGTTATCACCTCCTGTCTTGTTTGTTCTACGGCAAATTCTAAGGTGTCTCATTTTTAGTTTTGTTCAATTCTTCATCTCCTTTCCTGAAAGCACTCACTAACACCTCCCGCTTCATCAAAATTGCTTTGTGATCCTGAAAACGCATTTGCTCCGTGGTCTATTCTTTAGCCCTTCACATCTTTCTGAGCCAACAGTTCTCTCTGCTGCTTTTCATCTTGGGAGAGGGTCTTCAGCAATATCAGCAAGCTGTAAATCCTTTCATTTGCAAATGTTCCTCTTTCAGTTACATGCATAACACAGCTATTGAGCACCTTACTCTCAGAGTTTAGAGATGAACATAATACTGTCTGTCCCTCACCCTGCAATGAGTTCACAAAGGCGACCAATTGCAAAGAATTGTTTGGCAGTGAAGAAAAGCCTTGATAGAGCGATGGGTTTAACTTCTAGCCAGAGGCGTTTTTATTCAATTATTTCTAGCCTGCCTTGTTTCAGAAAAGACTGATACTTTTGCAAACTGATGTAACTTAGGTATGTGTTGTTAGAATGTATGTCTTTCTCAGTTCACATACTGCACTTCAGAATCCTGCTTGGACCATCTTAACCCATCTTCCACCTGTATAGGCACTGAACCTCAGAAAGAACAGTTTTAAAGAATCATTGGAGAAAGTAGGAAGAACCCAGAAGGAGGCATACACATACACACACACACACACACACACACACACACACACACACACACCATGCATGCACACACACCTGTTCCAACTAAGTGCACCTGGCAAAATGGTACACAGATTGAAGCTTTTTCTAGAATTCTATGAGGACTCATCATAGCTAGTGCTCTCATTTTTCTGTGGCTGCATAGCAAGTTAGCACAAATTAACAGCACAATAGCCATGTGATTTCACATAGTCAGAGGTCAATGTGGGGTAAGCTTGTGCTTATTCTGTTCCTACACTGAATGTCAGGTTCATTGTTTTTCTGTTGGAGAAAGCATTTTCAGGCCCATTCCAGATGGTGTGAGAATTCACTTCCCTGGGGCTGCATGCCTGGTGTCAAGTGTCTAGGTGGCTGGAAAGTCAGAGGTTGTTCTTTAGTCCTTACAAATGGGTAGTTTCTATTGTTCCAAGCAAGCAGCGTGTGGTGTCTCTGTTAATGAGTTTGTCTAGGAAGTGTGCTTCCTATTCTAGGAAGGATACAGTTTCCTCTAAGAATGGACCTGGTGAGGCTAGACTGAGGAAGATAACCTTCAGGCCCCTTTAGAATGCTGATCATCTAGTAGGCCAGATCTTACAGACTGAAGGAATCAGCTACACCCCTCTGCTGCAGCTCTCCCTGTGGAGAGTTAGGAAATTGGAGGTTTTTTTTTTTTTTTTTTTTTT
>NW_022196896.1:2247331-2255087 GCF_008632895.1 Mastomys coucha
CAGTCTCTGCTCCATAGTCAATCTCTGCAACTCCTTAATTGGGTAATTGGTTCCCCCTTTTAAGAAAGGGGGAACCAATTACCCAATTAAGAAATTGGAGGTTTTTACAGCTCCTAATTTGTGGTCATGGGAGCCAGGTATTTTCCTCTGTTCCAGAGATTTTTCACAGCTCTTCTCTGGGCTTTCCCAGTCTCCTCTTCCTGAAGCTCTATCCTTCTGACCCTATTATGTCATCCCTTTCAATGAAGCGCCTCTCCTTCTGCAGGACTCTGTCCTGTAGTTTGTGAAGCTTCTTTTCTACTGTATCCTACCTTGAGATCTGATCCCAGCACTGAGACCATTATAGTAAGAATTTTGTTTCTTTAAAAAAAACTCAGAAATGTTAGAGGAATGTTATTTTAATCCCAGGTGTGGGATCTGGGGCTGCTTTAGATTGTCCACAGCAGCCAACTAGGATTCGCCTCATGCTCTAGCTGGGGTATGATTTTGTCAGACGCAGATAGTTCCTGCAAGTGTGTGATGTTTGAAATTCTGGGGACTCTTGAAAGGGTATAGATAGAAATGCTAGATACCCAAGAGGGACTATGGCTGCTGCTGTTCCTCCTCCTGCTGCTAGTCTAGTTTCTGGTAGCTCCTGTTGTGGTTTGTTGTGGTTTGCTAAGTGGTCATGTTCAAAGAGGCAAAAAAAAAAAAAAAAAAAAAAAAAGAAAGAAAGAAAGAAAGAGAGAAAGAGAGAAAGAGAGAAAGAAAGAAAGAAATTGGATACCCTGATGGTGAAGATCAAACTTGCCCCAAGGAACGTGAAGTTCCTAATCAACCGGAAGTAGTGTAACAATATCTATGCCCGGTTTCCCCTCTAGCCTTCTTTCTCTCCTACCTACTGTTGGGGGATTCGAAGGGTAGTGTAGAGGTCAAGAAGTGTGCTAGAAAAGGGAACTCATAAAGTAGCCAAAAGACCAGTTATAGACCATTCTTCCTAATGAACATCACTCTTACAGAGGAACTACATGTCAGTTCCTTTCCAGAACAACAGCTATGCGGCTCCCTTTTCTACATCTAGTCTCTTTACCCATAATCCACTGTTCCGTGTGGCATTACAGTTTTGGACATGTCATTCCATCATCCCATGGCTCATAACCATTTAAGGAGGAAGACTTCACATGATATAAACACCAAGGGAAATAAAACGTAAGAGCATCTGAGCCTGCCTCACCCTCTGCTCATTTCCTCCATACAGATAGTACCTTGATTATAAAGGACCAATGGAGTGGGAGGGAAAGAAATAGCAGCAGATGATCAAACAGTCTGTAGGCTCTGAGCAACAGACAAATCAGAGAGTCGCACAGGAAATTACTCCACACCCCTCTGTATCTCCACAGATTGTGTGTTAAGTGAACTTTCTTTTAAAGATTGAAGTTCATAACAAAGAAAGACTAGAGAGATCTGGCTGTTATACCTTCGGCAACACAGGAACCTAACAGTGCAATGCTTACCTTAGTCACTGTTCTATGCTGTGAAAAGACATCATGGCCAAACAATTCTTGTTAAAGAGAGCATTTAATTGTGGGCTTGCTTACAGTTTCAGAGGCTTAGTCTATTATCATCATGTCAGGGATTTTGGTGGCATGCAGGCACAGTGTTGAGGTAACTGAGAGCTACATTCTGATGCACAAGCAGGGTGAGGGAGACAGAGAGAGGAGGAGAGAGGGAGGGAGAGAGGGGGGTAGAGACACAGAAAGAAAAGGGAGAGAGAGGGAGGGAGAGAGGGGGGTAGAGATTCAGAGAGAAAGGGAGAGAGAGGGAGGGAGGGAGACAGAGAAAGAGAGAGAGAGAAGGAGGGAGGGAGTGAAGGAGGGAGGAAGGGAGACAGAGAGAGAAAGAGAGAGAGAGACAGGGGAGAGAGAGAGATACTGGCCTTGGCATGGGCTTTTGAGACCTTAAAGCCCACCCCCACCCATCTGTGACACACTTCCTCCAAGGCCACATCTCCTAATTCTTCTAATCCTTTCAAGTAGTGCAGCTTCCTGATGACTAAACATTCAAATGTGTGAGCCTCTGTGGGCCATTCTTATTCAAACAATCGCACTGTGTTTGGTTTGAATACAGTCTTCTCACCTAACCAGCATTATAAAATTTTAGACAGATGACATAATTCAGAGGTGGAAGAGGTGTCATGTTCCTTAATCCTCTTAGCTAGCAGAACTAAGCACACAAAACTGTTTCCCCATTTAAAAAAAAAAAAAGCCACTGAATTTAAGATAATAGAACCTTATCCTCTAAGCTAGAGTCTGTGCCACGAAAGCATTGTTTCCCAGAGTTCCTGAAACGATTCAATAAAGTACCCAGTGTGTTTTAGGTGAGGACACACACAAAGACAAACTGTAAACCCCTTGCTCAGAATTAAAGAGGCCCACCAAGAACTCCTTCCTGGCCTTTTCAGACTTGAAGATGCTGAATTTCTAGTGGGGAGGGACAGAACCTTAGAGACTTGGAAAGTCTGTTGTGAAGAGGGGGAGGTGTCTCCAAAGCTCATGGTATACTGGAGAAGGTTTAACAACTGAGCCTCTGGAGAGTCCTGGATTAGTTACAGGATTTTCAGGTTTCCTTGATGTAAGCATACTATGGCAAGTGTCAGGCTACAGCCAGGAATCACAGAAACCAGGAACAACAGAAGAGCAACCTCAGCCTTACAATGGAAAGAGAAAAACAATCCCACGGTTACTAGAATCAGATTTTTTATTTTAATATACTAGAGAATCTTTAAGCAAGTATACTGATTGAAAAGACTTACTCAAAAGGCAGGAGATCCTGAGACTCCAAGTTGAGAAGGCTAGGGTGATGAAGCCATGACAAGCTTCAAACTGGCCCTGAAGGAGACCAGGCCTAAATCTCTGTTCCCAAGAACTGGGCAGTTCCAAGCAAGTCCACCCCTCAGAAGCTGCCCCACCGCCTGGCCTGAGGCAAGGATAATGGGTCACACCACAGTTTCCAGACTTCCTCAGCTACTTCCTCATAACAGTTTCAGGGACCTCCCCAGCAAGTTTCCAGTCCCTACACCAAGAGAGATGGACCCAACAGATTAACATACAGGTCACCTACCCCGGAATTCCCTAATGTGCTTTAAATCAGGTCTGCAAGTTTACTTGGGAGGACCCCTACAGGATACCTGAAGCAGAGCTTGGTGCTATGAGAGCTAATACACATTGAAACAGCGAGCAGGTATAAAATAGAAAAGTTACAGATGAAAGACCCCCAGAGCTTGGGAGACCCTCACTCAAGTCTCGGGATAACACGACCACCCAATAACTCATGAGAGACCGATCTTGCTGCAATCACATGAGGTTTATTTGGGATAGGCTCGTACCAGGGTCAATCTCGTGACCTTGCAGGCCAGAGGAGTTCGACCCTGAACACAAGAAGTGAGGGGTATTTAAAGAGAAAAACCACAAACTGGGGGGGAGGGGGGGTTACCAAGGAAACATAACATAAAAACAGTGGAAAATTTCAGAGGGACCCAACCCAAGGTATTCAGTTAGGGAGGGGAATATTCATTCTAGGAATGTAATCTTCATCTACCAGTCGATGGGGTGGAGAGCCTCAGCAGGGTGGAGAGCCTCCTGAACCAGTAGACCTTCATTCCTAGTTCCGCCCTCATTGTGGATCAGTCAGGAGGGGCAGGTCTTGGGAACCAGAGCCCTGAGGCTCTGAGTTAGCCAAGTTCCTGGAACTGGCTACTCCACAGTTTTGGCTTGTTACAGAGGTTTTCCATGCCCCCTTTTAGGTAAAGGTTATACATTATACATACATTTCTATTAAATGCCCTCATTTTAAATTCTAAGATTCTCCAGCCTTTCAACAGACATCAGCGCTTTCATGCTCCTTCTCGAGAATTGGCCACAGTCTCTCACATTCAGGTCAGACATTTTTTTTTCCTCACCTCCAGCTCCTGAAGCAGAGGTCTGGAGTCGACCAGGCCAGAGTCAATCATCTCAACTGCACTCATCTCTGCTTTTCCACATCCCAAACCTGGAGTGCTTCTCACCTTTGGTTTCAATAGTTTAGTCTGGGAGCTTTCGAATGCCACTTAAAAAAAACACATTCTTGGTAATTCTTTGCTACTGTCTTCCAAAGATTAGAACTATAAATAATAGGAAAACTTAATTACAAATTTCCTCTTAAAACGGCGTTTAGCTATGTAGTGTTTAAATCTCCATGAAATCGTACCTTTGAAATTGCTTAATTGTGTTTCCTCTGCCAATTGAAACTGTTCATAAGAAGGAAAAAAGTTAAAGTGTGTAGTTTCTAATTCTCTGAATCATCTCAGAAGTCTTGCTTTTGCTCCTGAAGACAGAGCTGTTCCTATAAACACTGCAAAATCAGCAAATTCAGGAGAAGGCACAGTTCTGTGGGAGGGAGAGGGAGGGGACGCTTCAGTCTATTGCCTCCTTTTAATTTATGCCTAACAGATTAAAAATAAAAATCACCTACCTAAAAATTTTCATTCTTACTCAAAAACCTTGTAGTTACTGCACGTAGCAATTGTTCAAAAACAGATTTTGTTAAAAATTTCCCCACAAAAGGCATTGCACTCTAGGTCATAGGGACCTAGATTTCTAATTTCCATTATTACTGTATTAAGCTCACTTATTTGCATCATAAAATAACCATTTGAATTTAGAGAATTTCTTTTTTTTCCTCAGGAGCACAGAATCCCTCAAACAGTATTTGCCATACCTGCAAAAAGTTTTGTCACCAGAGCAAATCTGCAAACTAGCATTCCAGGAGACTAACAGAGTGGTAGAAATACTCACTGCAAACTCTTGGCCTCAGCACCCAGCAGGTTCATTGTGCAAATAGGTAAGCTATTTGTTTTGTAACATAGAACATCTTCCTAGATTCTATGAGCTATCATAAACACCAAAAGAGTTGCACCATGTACCTATTTGGAACTCTAGGCACAGAAGTAATGAAGGGAATAAAAACGAAAGATGCCAGGCCGCACGGAAAACTCTGGGGTTTAAGAGTGCTGACTGCTTTTCCAGAAGACCCAGTTTCAGTTCCTAGCCCCACAATGGCCATCACACAACTCCAGGGAATCCAGTGCCCTCTCTTTTAGTTTCTGCAAGCCATAAATGTGGCACATGATCAGGAATAAGGTACTCCACAGATATATGGCAAATAATCAGAAACACACATGCACATGCATGGAAATAATATAAAAACCAAGAAATGATACATGTTTTCAAAGTAAGATTATATTCAAAACTGCAAAAAAAAAAAAAAAATTTAAATTTTAGCCTTCCTTCTGACACCTCCAGGTAGAAACTAGTAAAGGTTTCTTGTACTTAGGAAGGTGACAGTGCTTATCAGATATGTCTATGTCATGGAATTACCCGGAAAGTTTTACAGACTACCAAGGCCTACACTGGCAACACAAGAATCTCAATCAGTTGGTCAGGACAGAAATAAAAAATGAAAAAGACTGATTATCATTTTTTAAATTTTCTTGGGTATCTTCAAGGCACAGCCAGATGTTGAATATCATTGAACCCCCAGAAGCAGCCCTGATTGGCCTTTGTCTTCAGCCATTAGCTAATTATGGAATCTTGAAACAACTCTTAGTATGTCTGGGTCACAAAATACTAAGCTGAAAGCTAGATACTTGGACTGAAAAGTATATATTTCCACCTCTAAACTCCCTTGGGTTCTAAACAATAAAAGTAACTAGTTCTAACAAAGAATTTTACTTCTCAACACACTTACCTTTAATATTTACAACATGGAATTATTATGTGGGAAATATATGGCTAAAATTTTACTCCAAGAAAACATATAAATTATATGGGCTACATGAGAAACCAAAGCACATACATTAAAAGAATTCATAGTCAAAGGGGCATATGTTAAATGCATATAAGGATCATTTTAATACTGGAATGTCTCTGAAATTGGGTGTTACTGTCAAAGAAAAATTGCACAGAATCAGTTGAACAACCAAGTAGGATTGTATTCCAGTCTGCTGCAATAGGAAAGAGAGGTTGAATTCAGTCACTGAAACAAAAGATAGAATGGGAATGTAAAAAGGTTTTATTAATTCTTCTCTCATATATCACATCTCAAACACAGTTTCCCCTTCTCCCTCCCCTCCCAGCGCCCCTGCCCTATGTTTTTAAATATTGGACTTAATGTAATTGTACTGAGGATATTAGGAGAGGACAGAGGACAGTACTTGATATCTTAGGCCATCTTTGTTTATAAACACTATTTATCTGTTAAAAAAGAAAATTATGAATTTCTCAGGTAAGGGGATGAAATGGAAACAATCACTTGAGTGAGGCAACCCAGACCGCAAGTGACAAACACTGCATGCTCTCCCTCCTTTGAGATGTTAGCTTTGACTCTTGGTATGTATTTCATTTAGAATATCCATAGAGGTTAAGAATCTAGTAAGGGGAGAAGATTATCTTTGAAAGGAGGGGATAAAACACACAGTGATGTAAAGGGGAAAGTGAAGTCATTGAACAGGAGCTGAATGGGAAAGGGGTGGGAGGCCAAAGTAGAGGAGCAAATATAGAAAGGGATAACAATAAAGGCCTTCACAACCCCATATGGAAACCTACTATTGTAGAGTCTTCCATACACACACACACACACACACACACACACACACACAAACATACACGAAGCTGAAGTGAAGTTACCTGAGGGGGACAATACCTCACTATATACAACATGCTAGCAAAACTCCCAGTATCATGAAAGAATTACTTCATTTTCTGTTGTTGGCCAAAGAGATCCCCTAGATTCCCCAAAATATACTGACTACAAAATAAAGTAACCTCAGAGGTGGTACCAAAATTTATTACTGTTACATCAAGGAATGCAAGAGAGTGGGGAGAGAGAGAGTGACAGAGACAGAGAGAAACACAGAGAGAGATGAGAGACAGAGAGACAGAGAGACAGACTATGAGTTCAGAACAAGAGTGAGTCCAAATTTGAATTATCTAATACTTTCCCTGCAGTTTTTGTTTGTCTTTGTTTTGTTATCAGCCTATCTGTTACATGTCGATTGTGAATATGTGATCTGTCTGTCCATATTGCCTGTTTGTCCATTCCATCTACTGGTTGTGTCTAACCTTAACAAGGGGTTTTGCTCTGTTCTTATTGAACTGCACAGAAAACATTATATAGAAAAGGAATAAGAAATATTTTTTAATAAAAATCTTGACAAGAATTTAATAAGGGGAGGTTACTTTTTTATTGATTCAACTAGCCCAGAATAGCACATAAAAGCACAAACAAAACAAATGTTATGACTATCCTACCCATATCAATATCTCATATCCATATAACATTTGTGATTTATGTGTTATTTAAGATTAATTTCAACATGTTGGCTATTTTTAGTAAATGATTAGCACAAGTACACATGCAAACACACACACACATACACACACACAATTATTTTGGATCAAAAGCACATGGTTTAAGATTAAAGCTATACATTCAATTTACTTTGTAAAATTGATTACCTGGAAAATTTAGGCATAATAAGGTTGATTACTGTACTGGTTTGAATAAGAATGACCCCCAAGGCTCACAGATTTAAATACTTGGTCATTAGAGAATGTCACTATTTGACAGGAATTAGGAGGTATGGTCTTGTTGAAATAGGAGTGGAGGAAGTGTGTCACTGGGCATAGGTTTTGGGGTTTCAAATACTCTAGGCAAGCCCTTCTCTCTCTCTCTCTCTCTC
>NW_022196896.1:2255097-2263518 GCF_008632895.1 Mastomys coucha
CTCTCTCTCTCTCTCTCTCTCTCTCTCTCTCTCTCTCCCCATCTCTGTCTTTCTGCTGCTGCCTGCTGATTTAGAGATAGAGCTTTCAACTCTCTCTCCAGCACCATGTTTGTCTGCATGCCACCATGAATCCCACCATGGCAGTAATGAAGTGAACCTCTGAAACTGCAAGCCAGCTTCAGTTAAATGTTTTTCTTTATAGAAGTTGCTGTGGTCATGGTGTCTCTTCATAGCAATAGAATACTAACTAAGACAGTTACATTGCCTTCTGGATAAAAAAAAGTTTAAATTTAGGGTATGTACAAAGTAAGAAAATCAATTGACTGCACAGTTGTAAATTAAAGCATGTTATTAACATGGTTACAAAGTCCAGCAAAAGTTCAGACAAAGATATCACTACACCAAATATTATGCCATAACTTGTTTACATTCTGGAACATGAGAGTCAAATTCTATTCCTGAAGACATCACATATTCAAGTCACAGAATATGCAGAAATTAAGCTTTATCCTTATTGGATAGCTTTCATGGTCCTCGTTGTGTTGCTTTGCATGCTATCAGAGGAAAAAACATCAATTTTATCCAGATATGAACTCTGAGAACTACAATGATGACCTACCTGGCAAGATGTGTTCATTAGCACAATAGTGTCACAAATATTATAGGAGTAACCAAGAAATTTCAGATTGGATCCAATGTCTACTCCACTAGATGGAACCTATACATTACTTACTAAACAAGGCTAAGAACCTGTCACTAGAACATGGTCCCGAGGGCATATCCTACTACTATTATTCTACTAAATGCATATAGTATTAAAATGACTCAATGATATATTGTTATACCCATAGAGAAGTGCATCACTCAGCCCTCACCAGAAAAGCTTCTTCTCAAACTTGATGAAAATTAACACAAAGACCCTAAATTGGTCAAAATACAGATAACAGGAGATTGTGGAGTGATCAACCCTAAACAGAGTGCACATACCATACCACTCCCTGCAGGGCTTAGGTATATTCTCAGATGATGGGGCAGAAAGATTGGAAGAGCAATATGGGGCAGACAACTTCAAGCAAATAGTATTTTCCAGACACAAAAGGAAAGTTGTACATGAGAAATCATCAATTATGACAGCAATTCACATGAACAATGTAAGCTCAAGCCAGATCAAATACCAGAACATAATATGGGAGTAAAAAAAAATGCACCAATAGGTAAGAAGCTATTGGCATTTCATAATTGCTTGGAAAAGGAGAGTCAGTTTCCTTTAATGGTGCAACCCCTGATAGGTCAACCACCCTCTAAGGCCAGGCCCTACTCCCAGGAAATACAAATGGGACTTGATGTGTTTGAAGGAGGAGGAAGAGTAGAAGAGGAAGAAAACATAAAGTTAAGTGGGAAAGGACTTGAGTGTGGAAAGGTAGGATCCTAGAAGAGTTGGGAAAGAAAGATAAGAATGATCAACATGCATTGTATGAAATTCCCAAAGAATTACTAAAACCATCATCATCATCATCATTATCTAAATAGATATCCAAAGCTAAAGTTATTTCAAGGAATTTGGAGCTCCAGATAATTTTATTTCAGAGGGGCAGTGCCCAGGTCTTTAAGATTGAAGCCCTGTAGACTATGAAGTTGCATCACAGATGAGTAGGAAGGATTTTTAACTGTTTTCTTTGTTTTTCTCCTTTTATTTATATCAGATATTTTCTTTATTTACATTTCAAATGTTATCCCCTTTCCTGGTTTTCCCTCTGAAAATCCCCTATCCCTTCTCCCTCCCTCTGCTTACCAACCCACCCTCTTCTGCTTCCTGGCCCTGGTATTTCCCGACACTGGGGCATAGAGCCTTCACAAGACCAAGGGCCTCTCCTACCATTGATGACCAACAAGGCCATCCTTTGCTACATATGCAGCTAGAGCCATGTCCCACCATGTGTACTCTTTGGTTGGTGATTTAGTCCCTGGGAGCTCTGAGGGTACTGGTTGTTTCATACTGTTGTTCTGCCTATAGGGCTACAAACCTTTCAGCTCCTTGGGTCCTTTCTCTAGCTCCTTCATTGGGGACCCCATGCTCAGTCCAATGGTTGGCTGAGAGCCTCCACCTCTGTATTTGTCTTGCACTGGTAGACCCCCTCAGGAGATAGTTATATCAGGCTTTTGTCCGCAAGAACCTGTTGGCATCCTCAATAGAGTCTGGGTTTGGTAACTTTATATGGAATGGATCTCCCAGTAGGGCAGTCTCTGGATGGCCTTTCCTTCAGTCTCTGCTCCACACTTTGTCTCTGTATTTCCTCTCGTGGGCATTTTGATCCCCCTTCTAAGAAGGACTGAAGTATCGACACTTTGGTCTTCCTTCTTCTTAAGCTTCATGTGGTCTGTGAATTGTATCTTGGATATTACAAGCTTCTGGGCTAATATCCACTGATTAGTGAGTACATACCATTTGTGTTCTTTTGTGATTGGGTTACCTCACTCAGGATGATATTCTCCAGATCCATCCATTTGTCTAAGGATTTTATGAATTCATTGTTTTTAATAGCTGAGTAGTACTCCATTGTGTAAATGTATCACATTTTCTGTATCCATTCCTCTGCTGAGGGACATCTGGGTTCTTTCCAGCTTCTGGCTATTATAAATAAGGCAAGTGCATGTTTTCTTATGTAAATTTCTTAATAAGATAAAGATCCACTAAGAGATCTAAGGTTACAGTTACAAGAGAGAAAAGTTCTGATTTGCTATTGTTAAACAAGAATATGGATAACAATAATCATGTATTTTAAATTGTATATTTTGAAAGCTTGAAGAAATTATGTTGAGAGGTTTTACCACATAGAAATGATAAGTTTGAAGGCCATAGACTAGTTTAATATGTTTACACATTAAAAGATATATACATGTAAACACTATATGTCCACCATAAATGTGCACAAATGCTATGTTTATGTATGTCAGCTAGAAATAAATTAATTTTAGAAAAAGAGAATTCGGGTGATAATCTTTTTCAAAGCTTCCCTAAAGGCCAAGGAAATTGAGAGGAACATGAAAAACTTTCTGTCAATGTTAATGCTTTAAATTCCATCTTGTCATTGTCTTGGCAACTCCAATATGAGTACTTTCCTCATCTCTTGGGTGTTTATACTGATGATGTGAACTAAGATCATTCAATTAACATCTTAACTTTCTAAATAAAAGTCTATCTTCCACTCAGTGGTGGCTTCCAATCACTTCTGATCAGGAAACAGTGGTGCATAAGATGGTATGACTTGTCAGTATTCAAGTTTGAGACAGAGCCCTTGTACATAAATTTAGTGTTAGGAATGAAATAAATGCTGTCTGAGTGAAATTCCGAGACCCTATTTTCTTGGAAAGCAACAATTACTGCAAGGATTAGATGAATCTATATTATACTTAGCTATTGATACACATACTGAAGGCATGTGTTGTCTTCATGCATCCAACATGAAACTATCCCTGACACTCCTCACAGGCACTGCCAGGGTAGTTGCTCTATCAGACTGAGAGGTTTTTCTCTGTATACTTAAAAATTCAAAAGTCGAACATGTCCATGCTATCCTTTCATGAAAATAGTACTTCATGTGGTTTGATAGTGAGAAAAAATCCATTGATTCAGCAAAGTCAAGAACCAATAACAGCTTTAGTTTCCTTAACCTAATCCCAAATGGAGAGTGGTAAAAAGTAAGTTAGATTTTCTTCTTTAACGGCTTTGGTTCAAGTTCTTGAAGTGCCTTGTGGTTTGAATATGCTTGGCTCAGGGAGTGTCACTGTTAGAAGGTGTGGCCTTGTTGCAATGGGTGTGGCCCTTATTGGAGGAAGTGTGTCACTCCACCCAATGTGGAAGAGACAGTCTCCTCCTCTCTGCCTTTATAAGGGTTGTCTTTGTCATGGCATCTGTTCACAGCAGTAAAATCCTAAGTCTATGCCTACAGAGAAGCCTGTGAAGAATCATTGGCAGTGCCCTCGTTGGGTGTCTACCTTAAGTGATTATGGGATGGCTTTTTCAAATAGGGTTGGGAACTCCCATTCATCTTAAAGGACATTTGCTTCACAGCTTTTGGAGAATTCTCAAGTATGTCAGGTGTCAAGGAGACCAACAGCCTCATAAGACAGTCATCAACTGTTTGCAAAGTGATTCTGCAACCTTATCTGTACCATGATGCAGCAGCATCCTTGAAGTCTTGGGAACTTCCTGGGGACTTATTGTAAAATGGTGGGGTCCTCAAGTTACATACCAGTGAAAGTGTCCCCCTGCTTCCAGAGCAAGAATTAAAAAACAAGATCAAAGCTTAGTCAGCAAAGCTTTCTGTTTAGAAATGAAACATTTGGATTCAAGTCTCAGCTCTGTCACTAGTCAGAGATCTGAATTTGGGTAAATCATTTAACATATCTAGGTCTCAACAAACAACCTAGAAAGGCAACAGTAAAAATCAAAGATGATTTTTTTAAAAAATGAAACTGTTGAAGAATCTCCCACTAAATGCTATGGAATTACAAATATAAATGCTAATGTATCTACTATCACGTGATCTGCAATACCAGATAGAAAAGGCTTCGAAGTGTGTGATCAAAGGAGATCAAAGGGATACCCATTGGGAAGAAGAATGTCAAGATATTTGCAGATGATATGATAGTATACATAAGTAACCTAAAAATTCTACCAGAAAGCTCCTACAGCTAATAAATAACTTCAGCAAAGTGGCTAGATTAACTCTAACAAATCAGTATTTGACTGTTTCCCATTTTCTCTGAACAATGTATCCTTTATTTTACACTCAGTATAATAACTCCTGCCATCTTACACTAAGGATTCCTTAAATACCTTCCTAAGAATTATTGGAAGATGCTTTGACCTAGTCAAAGGCACAGCTCCAAGGGAATAAGTGACCAGCAATGAGAAGCTACATCACAGCACAGAGGTGTAGGCATGACTGTTGGAAGTCTTGTGCTCCCTCTGAGATTATTTTACAGTAACAAATTGTTCACTTCCTCATCTTACATCATTATTGAACAATTAGGACACAATTCCTGAGAGGCACTTAAACTATAAATATCATGTTTTCAAAAACTTCCATATACTAGTCATTCAAAAGTATGCTTCTATTATTAAAACAGTGCTAGAATTTTAAACATAGACAAATGTTCTGCTAGAATTTTAAATGTTGATGAATTTTAAATTTTGACAAGTTTCCAAGTTCTGAGATGGTTGTTTTCCACAAATAATTACAGCGCCATTAGCAGAGGGGGCATGCCCAGAGAACTGAGGGCTATAGGAAAACATTGGTGGCCAGAAGAAATACGGAATGTTTGGAAATAGTTTACAATCTTCGGGGTACTGGGATGATAATGATTGGCATTTGGTGCTTTTCATTGTGTGTTAGGCACTATGCTAAAGTGCTCCACATGCATTATTTCAGTGAAGATTCACATATGATTATAATAACAGTATGCTAATGGTGTAATAGAATCATCGCTCAATTGAATGCACCCAATTTTACAGAAAGACAGGAGAGAAACTGTGAACTCTCAGAATATTGCCTGGAGCAAATAGCTCTGTGTTTAAAAAGAGATTTCACTCTGACATTCAGTCTCAGGGACTAAGGTTTTCACTTCTGTATTCCGAACCTTAGCAGCAGTCTCTTCGGACGTGGTGCTTGAAAGCCGCCTGTGACCCAATGTAATTGCTGACAGTTCTTGTGGTAGTCCTGTTAGCAGAGTTTTGGCCTGATTTACATAATTTCTAATCACCTTTCAAATCCTTGAGGAGACTTTCTCCAATCTATTGTAGAGGACAAATATTTTTTTACATACCCACACTCACAGGACTCTGAACCTTGCATTTCTACTGTTTAGCGCAGCTACATTTTAATAATGCTTTGAATGCCTCCTTAATTTATAACTCCTTCACCCCCTGTTCTTAGACTGAAAGCGTTATGATACTGAATGCTCTGTGCAAAGTAACACAAAGAACAGGGACTTTAGAAGGGCTCTTGGGGCTTTAAGTCCCCCATACGTCATCACCACCACTGAAGCCCAATCCATTGGTGGAGCAGGAAAGGAGGACATGAGTGGGTGGATACATTAAAAAGCTGAGGATAAAGGGGAAGTAGTGTATAAACAAAACCACAAACAAAATTTGAAAGTTAGATCTTTTTTAAAGGAAGAAGAAAGGAAGAAGGGAAATGCAATAAATTGACAACATTCTTGTAGTAAGCATTCTTCTATCATAAAATATGAATACAGTAATTTTCACACATTGTTTACAATGTGTGAAAAGCCTCTGTCCCTTCGGGACTCCTGGTGCAAAACCATGTTCTCCCTAATTCTTCCCTATTACCCTCTAGGTCTTTCTTCTAACCCATCTCCATTCCTTTGTGACTCCTTACTAATCCACCGAACAGCTCTCTACTGGGAGCAGGGAGCCTAAACACTTGTCTAGGACTCAGAGAGCCCATAGCCACCTGTAGTTGACTGAGAACCAGATTGGGGCAGCAGCAACCAGAGAATGGAATGACCACCTAACAAGGGCAAGACTAGATTACTCACAAAGACATCTCAAGCATCTTAACTTCACATGCTTAAATTCCAGGAAAAAAACAAACAAATAAACAAACTAGACAGCATGCCTCCTCTAGAAGCCCCTGCCCTACTGTCATAGTCCCTGAGAGGAGAAAATGCAGCTGAAATGTAAAGCGAGGACCTTAGCCATTGGGAATATGATCAAGGGCCTTAAAGAGGTTATAGATAAATATTTTAATAGACCATGAAAGCACGAACAGGTAAGTGAAATAATGAAAACAATTCAAGACCTGAAAGTAGAAACTAACAGAGGAGTAGAATCACTAAAGAAAAGTCAAATTGAAATAAAATTCAAAATTAAAAACTCAGGAATAAAAGACACCAAAGACAGAATCTTGGGTCTTGAAAATAAGGTAGAAGAAATGGATTGTTCATTCAAAGAAAATGTTGCATATAGAAGAATACAGACACATCCAGGAAATCTTGGACACTATGAAAAACCCAAGCCTACAAAAAGAATGAAGAAAATTTCCACAGACAAACAAAAAAGGCTTTAACATTGTACAGTACATATACAGATTACCAAATATATAGGACCAGAAAATAAAATCTCCACAACATATAATAAAATACTAAATATACACAAAGACGATATCAAAAGCTACAGGAAGAAAAAGTCTCATATTAATAACTCAATTACACACTCTAGAAAACAAGAAGAAATAATACACAAAAAGAGCAAACATGAGGAAATAATCTCAGGCCTGAAATCAATAAAATAGAAGCAAAGAAACAAAACAAATTAATGAAACAAAATAAAAACCAAGAATCAGTAATAAAAGAACTAGTTCTTTTAGAAAATCAATGAGAACTGGGCTGTAATGACATATACCTTTAATCCCAGAACCGGGGAGGCAAGGACAGGCGGGTCTCCAAGTCCTGGGACAAACTGGTCTACTTAGCAAGTTCCAGAAAAAACAACCACAACCACAAAAAGTAGATCTTCCCAGTTCATCTTAAGAAAACTAACAAGAATGCAAACCTTTAGACAAATTAGCCAAAAAACACAGAGAATCCAAATTCATACAATTAGAAAAAAATAGGGGGTTATAACAACAGACATCAAGGAAATTCAGAAAATCATAAGGACATATTTTAAAAATAATTATTCCACTAAAGTGGAAAACCTAAAAATAGTGAATGAATGTTTTGATATAAACAACCTATCAAAGTCAATAAAAACAAAATAAACAATTTTTTAAAACTATACTCCAGATAAAAACTGCATGGTATTGGCACAGTGACAGGCAGGTAGATCAATGGAACCGAATTGAAGACCTAGAAATGAACCCACGCACCTATGGTCACTTAATCTTTGACAAAAGAGCTAAAACCATCCAGTGGAAAAAAGACAGCATTTTCAACAGATGGTGCTGGCTCAACTGGAGGTTAACATGTAGAAAAATGCAAATTGATCCATTCCTTTCTCCTTGTACAAAGCTCAAGTCCAACTGGATCAGGGACCTCCACATCAAAGCAGATACATTAAAACTAATAGAAGAGAAAGTGGGGAAGAACCTCGAGCAAATAGGCACAGGGGAAAATTTCCTAAAGAGAACGCCATTAGCTTCTGCTATAAGATCAAGAATTGGCAAATGGGACCTCATAAAGTTGCAAAGCTTCTGTAAGGCAAAAGACACTGTCAATAGGACAAAACGGCAACCAACAAATTGGGAAAAGATCTTTACCAACCCTATATCTGATAGAGGGCTAATATCCAAGGTATACAAAAAACTCAAGAAGTTAGATTCCAGAAAACCAAATAACCCTATTAAAAAATGGGGTACAGAGCTAAACAAAGAATTTTCAATTGAGGAACACCGA
>NW_022196896.1:2264377-2271483 GCF_008632895.1 Mastomys coucha
TTGGAGGGGAAACTGGGAATGGAGAAATTTACATGTAAATAAAGAAAATATCTAATAAAAAAAAACTATACTCCATATTGAAAATAGAAGCAGTAATTAAAAATCTCCCAACCCAAGACAAACAGTCCTGACAGATTCATCATAGAATTATACCAGACCTTCATAAAAGAGCTAACAACAAAATCCCTCAAATTATTCCACAAAACAGAACCTGAATGGACATTTCAAAATTATTTTTATGAAACCACTTTTATGCTGATACCAAAACCACACAAAGACCCAAAAAGGGAATATACAAACTCCCATTCCTAAACTAGATGCTCTTTGCAAATTGGTATCATCTGAGAAAGGAAAAATCAACTTTTAGGTTTTGGGGGGAGTTGGGGGGTTTTTTTCCAATGAAAAATTACAAGGTAAATCAATCACACTCCAGTGCACTTCCCGTGTTCGTGAGTAGTCAGACAACACACACACAAACACACACACACACTCACCACTACCACCACAACCAACAACAACAACCAACAAATGAGCAAGCAAACAAAAACGTCCATGTTTTTTGTGTGCTTCTTATTTTGTTTTAGTGCTTTTTGTCCTATTGATATTTTGTTTCTTTTTGCTGAGGGAATCGTTCTGGAATAAGCACTCTGACACCAATAAGACTGAAAAGAGGAGATGTCATCAGTGGATTGGACTGAAGCCAGGACAGCTCCTAAAAGGCTGGTATTTGGGTCTAGTTTGTATTCTCATGTTGTATTCTAAAACCACAAGGTAGGGAGGGCAAGCAACGGAGAGCTTCCAGGAGCCCGTGTGGCAGCCAGCTGGTTGTTCAGGGCAGAGACCCATTGCTTCAGCAGTTCCTCCAGGCCATTCTGAAGCAGGTAACAAGCGAAATCAGGCTTGGCAAAAGTCAGTACAAGCAAGTGCTTTAAACAAGTCACTAAATAAGCCAATATTTAATAATTAGTCTTCCTACCTTACCCTATTGTGTTCTTGTTTTAATTTCGTTCTTTTGCTTTTTGGTGTTTGTCAGGTTATTTGAATGTTTGTCGGTTTGTTTTTGGAGTGTGAGAGAACCATAAAGTCAGGTAGGTAGGGAGGAATTGTGAGAATGTAAAGAAAATGACCAAAATATATTGGATGAATATATATATATATATATATATATTTATATACACATATATATATGTGTGTGTGTGTATGTGTGTGTGTGTGTGTTAAGAAAAAACAAGGCAAATATAATATATTAACAATGATGTTTAATAGCTTTCTCAGAAGACCATTTAGAATTATCGCCTATTATCAGTCATGAAAACTTTGTATTTAGTCTAACTTAGATCCTCACAGTCAAGGACAATCAAGCCTTCTAAGTCTCAAAACAAGAATCTGTATTTCAGGAACATGATTCCAGGTAGGCAACCTGATTTTCATCTCACTAGTAAGGAATAGCTATGGATACCATGTTTCTTCTTCCAGGGCTCATGTGAGCGGTACAGATTAGGACTGCTGCATTGTGGGTAGAAGCACCAGTCTGGGAATTAAAGAATCGGCCCAGCATCTTGGTACTCTTTTAACTTAGCCCTCTTTATACAGCTTCTATTTTGATGATAAAACAATAATAATTGATTTTCAGGGTTTACTGTGCAGATTAAATGAGATAATATATTTAAAGCTCTTAGCACCATGCCTATCTCTCCACAGGATCTCAGTTAAGTGCCTTACTTTAGCCAGCTGTTCCCGTGATAGACCAGTGAAGTGTTTGCATGAATAGGGACGCAGTAATAAGCAAATTATTTTTTCCATTTAACAAAATCAAAACAAGGGCTTATAAAAAGAGAGTAGTACAAAGGAAAATCACAAAGTGGTAATTTGGGATGAGCTAATAACAATCAAGAAAAAATAAGTTCTGCCCGTGGGCATTTGCAAAATAGACCTCTGTCCCAAAAATAAGATTTTTTTCTATGAATTCTCTAGAAGAGTTTGACCATTCTGATGTGTATGGGGGGCTAGACCTGAATGCAGGACAGGTGCTTCTACCCACTGCTAGTACCTGCACCATCTCCATGATCAAAATCTCTCTGCTCTGACTCAAAGCAATCTGCACTCTGCTTAGTGCATTCAGTTCAGTGTGTCATTACAAACTTGATTTTCAGTTATTTGATTAATATTGATCTTTTCCCTAAGGAGACTGTAATATGCAGAGTGTGCAACAGGGGTTTGTTCTTGGTATTTTTGGTTTTTTTTGTTTTGCTTTTGTTTTTGTTTTTTTTTTTTTTTTTTTTTTTTTTTTTTTTTTTTGGAGGGGAAACTGGGAAAGGAGAAATCATGTGACATGTAAATGAAGAAAATATCTAATAAAAAAAAGCAAAACAACAACAACAAAAAAGAACCATAGAAGATAAAATGGGTAAGAAAACATTCTCTTGCAAGACTCTGAGGAGCCTTAGCTACCAGAGACCCCTTGGGTGGACCACTCAGAGCTGGAGATCAATGCAAAAGCAAGAGAAGTTTATTGTTCCAGCACACTGGGGTTGTCCTGCACACAAAGGAGAAGCAAAGACCCCAGGTGGCTTGTTCAGCAAGTTTTTATACAGTTTCTAGGGGCAGAGTAGAACAACAGCAACTAGGCACAATATAGTTGACTGAACAGTGTGACTTTTAAACTTATTGGTCCTTAAGGAATGAGATAGCAAGGGCTTCCCTTTTCTGCAGGTGGCTAATGGTCAGCCCCTTCTGTGGTCTTCCTGAGGAATGTAATCAGCCTGTCCCTTCCAGAGGGGAGAGGTGCCTGAATGCTCCATGAACTCTCTCTTCCAGGAAGAGAGGGGTATTCATGTTTTAGAGCCCAGTAGAATTTTTCAAAGGCTCTTAGCTGACCTCTCCACTCTGACAGTTCAGAGACAAGAGCTATCACCCTTGATTTGGGCACAGGGGTCTTCGGGAGCTTCTGAGAAGAGCTCCATTTTACCTGCACCATGGGACACAGGTAGAGTGAACTCTGAGAAAGCAGGGAACATACATGTTAGTACAACATGATGTCTCTGAGGAGGTGTCTTGAGAGTTGACGCTATGTGTGACAGGAACATCAATCACACTTGAAAATGGGGAGTGCCTGATATGTCTGAGTTAGAAATGAGACAAGCTCTAGAAAGACAGATCTGGTGAAGTACGTAAGTGGAACTTACGTGGGAACGTAAGTGGGAAGAACTGTGAGGCAGAGAGGCTTCTCAGCATCAGCTCTTACTCTTCTGGTACTCCTAGGACACAGTTGTATTTATACTGGCAAAGAGCATTTAAGGCTCCACACTTTCCACTTACATGAAAAAAAATGGATGATAAGAGTCAATTCTTCAAGGAATTTGTATAAGTTTGTAAACAAAATTGCCAAGATAAATAACTATAATATTCTGAAGACTATTCAAGCCTTTTTACACATTTATCTAAATCTGCATGGCATGTAAATTTGAACTTAAACTCAAAATCACAGAGAATTTTGCCAGATGGTTCACCAACGTTTAATGAGCCCTGGAAGAATCACCCTGGCAAAGACTACATCAACTCTTTTGCTTAAAAGAGAAAGACAGGGAAATCCTATTTGGATGAAAATCTTTATGGCTCCCACCTCGTGAAGTTTTGATAACAGCTAGTATTTGTGGTGTGTTCTCCCCTTCTAGAAACAGGACATAATGACATTGTGTTTCATCTAGTCGTCGTATGAGGTAGGTAATGTTATTTCTTACTTAATCACTAGTGTCTTTGAAAGTCCTGCAAGCTAGTATAGATCGTTTTCCTTTGCTGACTAAACAGTGTGTAACTAATTTACAATTTTTTCTAGGAATTCACCTCACAACTTCGAGTAAATTTAAACACACTCACACATACTCTTCTCTATTGGCCCGAGACTTTCCCCATCTTCACTGACTTCCTCAGCCTCCTTATCTTTCTGAACTGAGTCTTCTGCCTCTAGGCAACCATGGGTAGCATCATCTATTCTTGCTATCCTAGATGCGGCCCTGCTCTTAGTCTTCTGTCCATCGTCCACCACCAGTATGTATGAGTTGGCTCCTCTGTCACAACTCACTGCTTTGCTGTGCCCTAGGGACATAAAGCTGTATACTTTGCCAACTCAACCTCTGCACAACAGGTGATGCTAAGCATGGGTGACTGTGGTAATTATAGAGGCTATGGAGACAATGACAAGGAAGACAAGGGACTAAAAGGTAGAAGAAGATGCTACTGAGGTCAAGTCAGAAGAGATCAAAATGGCAGATGCTGAAGAAAGGGTAGCAGAGTTGGGGCCTCAACTAAGTCCTGCAAATATTCTGATTTTGTGTCCTCATTTTCTAAAAGAAACAGAGAAATATATACAGCATACAGACTACTTTGAAGTTATCTCCCTTTACTTACAAGTTGGGACTTCCTCCTACTGATAAAGAAGTATGTAGTGAGCAACAAAGACAATAGTGATGCCAAAACAAAGGCTTCTTTCTTCAGACCGGACCAACAGCTGGAGAAATCACTGCAGAAAACCTTGCAAGTATGCAGGTACCAAGGAAATGTCAGGCTGAGATTAAGATCTGCAAAACTTTCATATGTGCATTTGAGTGGAGAGTTCTGCATTTAGGTTGTTTTCCTTTTATTAATAGTAAGCTGGTGGTGATATACGTTATCTGTCTCTCTCCCACACTACACCTTTCTCTGAAGCTTTCTATCTCTTCCCTTTCTATCTCCCCTTTTCTCTCCTTGTCTACTTGCCTCTCTCCCTATGCCACTGATTCTGTTCCATATCCTCTCTCTCATACACACATACACGTATAGTTGTATGTGTGTGGCTGCAGAGGTGATGATAGATGGATGGATGGATGGATGGATGGATGGATGGATGGATGGATGAGAAGGTGGGTGGGTGGATATAATTGATTTTGCATTTGTTAGTTTTAGGGCTATCAGAGTTGAAGGTACTTTGGCCGGTTTTGGCAAGCATGGCTTTTTCAGGCTTTGCCCTTCTCTGCAATTCCCACTGCTTTGCTAAGAACCATTAGATTACATTCCTAAAGCTAGCCACCAAGGTCTATTCCCTTATTTGGTAACTTCTTCCTCCTGAGGGTGACTACCAAGATCCAGCTATCAAAATATTACAAGCCAACAATTAAAAGTACCCTTTGTATCACCTGATTAATATGCCCAAATAAAGTTAAATGCCTCCTTCTAACACAAGGTTTCCTCTTTGTATCTTTATAAACTGCCATTTGCCTAAGGGCCACATCTGTCTTATTTTTATACAGATGCTATCTTTTTTCCCAGTGTGGAACAAGTACCCTTTCCCCTTCTCCTTTCCTCCTTTTCTTCCCTCTCTTTTCTCTTCCCCAGCTCCCTTTTCCTCTTTTGTCTTTGTCCCTTATCTTTGCCCTCTATCTCTCTGGGACAAATAAATCTTCTTTGTGCTGAGAACTTGGTCTTGGAGGTACTGAGCCAATACTTGTCCTTATAAGTGTAATTCTCTGTTGTGCTTTAAACATGACATCACCCATCAAACCCACATACAGGCTCCTGTGTTTGGACATTGGATAGGTGCTGGTGCTATGTCAAAAGGTTGTGTAACTTTGAAGAGGTAAGGTGAGTTGAAAAACATCTCACTATGGAATTGGCCCACTTCTATCTGAGCCTCTGTTTCCTGGCTAGTACCAGAGACTAAGTCATCCCACTTGCATTCCGCCATCAAGAGAGCCAACTACCATGCCTTTCCTACTACACTGGATGGTATCCACCTTAAACTAAGAACCCAAGTATTTCCTTCTTTCGTTCTTTCCTTCCTTCCTTTCTCCCTCCCTTCCTTCCCTCTCTCCATCCCTCCCACTTTCCTTCATTTTTTTTAAGTTTTATTGCATTGTGATGAGAAAAGTTACATTATTTCAATTTATCTGAATTTGTTAACATTTACAAACATATTGTAAGTAAATAAAATTAAATCACATTCTTGTTTCTCTTTTGAACCCCAACTCCTCCCAGAGAACCCCATTCAATACCTACAATATCTTTTTTGTCATATTCCTTAAATTTTATAAAATATTATAACAATAAAAATGAGTATTATAAAAGTTGTTTGATATAAAACAATAATCAATTTAACAGTCTTATGTAGATGCTTGTCTACAGCAATACTGAAAATAAATACATTTTTCTCAATATAAATTTTAAATAACTCCAAACATATTAACTGTACATTTCAAAATAATACATCACTACTAGTATTTTCTTAAATGAACATAAATATATAAAGTCTATTTGTTTGTTTGTTTTGTATTTAGTAGAGTTTAGTAGTACAAGCCCAAAATAAGAACAATTTTTAGACATTGATTTCATTGTAATAAGGCTGTACTTCAATGATCCTCACATCACCAAAGGATTTTACCTCCATAGTAGCTAAGCTTAGAGTTGATAGTTCTGCTGTGCCAAGGAATGAACTGTAGGCGCGATTTTTGGATACAGACTTCCTGCTATGGTCAAAGCCATTTGACTTGAGTGAGGGACTTTATTCTCAGGCCACAGAGAACAGGTTACATTCATTTAAGAAATGGTATGTGTACTAAGATGGTCTATCCATAAAGTCATTCACCAACTGTTTCAATGAACAATGGTTCTGCTTGGAGGGTGGCACAGACATTAGGTGAGGGTAAAATTTGGTTCATTAGCTGTGATAATTTGGAAAAGCATTCATCTCAGAGAAAGAGTAACTTATAAAGTCCTCTTCCTCAAACTTGATACAAATGCTACAAACGTCAAGCAAAACATTCAGTCTCACTCTTCGTTGTTCTCTTTCCTACAAGTGACCTCCCAAGATAATTGTCTATGTCTCCCTTGGGTATATAAATATTTTGAAATATATAAGCTGTTCTGAAAACCATAGTATAGTATAAAAATATGAAAAAAACAATACTACTAATAGAGAGGTTGAGATAGGAGAAGCAAGATTTCAAGATCCTTATGTTGTACACAGCAAGACGTTGTCACAAACAAACAAGCTGAAAGTGTATATGGATTTACAATATTGGACATATTTTTCCAATTACCAAATTAGAGAGACCATTGGATGACAATCAACAAAT